>NC_138955.1:34060330-34167830 GCF_965226115.1 Aulonocara stuartgranti | reverse complement strand
TGGCGAGGAGGCAGCGGGTGGCTGGGCTTCGGCCTTGGCCCAGGAACGTCATTTATTCTGCGTGGTGCCGCGTGTGCCCTGTGCAGCTTCGATGTGTGCGGCTGACGCTCTGTGGTTCCTGTTCCTGTCATAAAAGGCCCTGTACAAGGGGATAAGAAATGCATCATTGGTTACCAAAATAAAACAGTGTCTTTCTGCCTGTGTCATTCTGTTTGGTTTCTTTGAGCGTTTGTTTCTTAAATACACAGCAAGTGTCACTCTCTCTCTCTCTCTCTCTGTCACACACACACACACACACACACACACACCAAAGCACACACACCAAAGCGCGCACACACACACACACACACACACACACCAAAGCGCGCACACACACACACACACACACACACACACAGACACAGACACTGTGAGGTTTGCAGTGCAAAATTTGAATTTTAGTGCATGGTGATTTGTCTCCCTCCAGTGGCCCACGGCAGGTATGATGAGGCTTAAATGATAGGTTATGGGGAAAAAGCCAGGAGAGGATGGGACAAAAGTGGAATAACTGAAAAAGTAAGAGGTGTAGAGGGCTGATGTTGGTGTCTAGGTGGGGGTTTTGGTGGGTGCCGGACGCTGTGGCGAAGAGGCCACGCCGATGGCTTCTTCGGTTCTGGAGATATGGCGAATCGGACCAAAAAGGATGGGACAAAACGGTCCCAGTCGGAGAAAGGAAGGTGCAGAGGGCCTGGGTCCACCACCACTGTACTCAGCAGGCCCTGCCGGGTCGTTCGACACGCAGCATGGCAGGGATCGGTGACATAACATGTAGCAGTTTCCCTTCACAGAAGCGTCTGCAGCAGGTGGGTGGAGGAGGAGGCAGCAGAACCAGGCCTTTGGAGCACTGTGTCATCTCCTGGTCCTGATGCTTTGAATCTCCCTCTCTGTCTGTCTGTCTGTCACACACACACACACACACACACACACACACACACACACACAGAAGCTGGTCAAGTGCTGTGCAACTGGGATTGCACCTGTCGTCCACAGGAGGGCGCCTAGCTGGGAAGTCCAGTACATTCCATATTAAAGTTGTTGCAAGTGCATTTTTTGTGTAAAAGACAGACACACACACACACACACACACACACACACAGTAAGGTCTGAAGTGCAAAATTTGAATTACATTCCTTTGTATCTCTCCCTCTCTCTCTCTCTCTCTCTCTCTCTCTCTCTCTGTCTCTCTCTCTCTCTCTCTGTCTCTCTGTCTCTCTCTCTGTCAACACACACACACACACACACACTCACACACACCAAAGCACACAGACAGAAGCTGGTCACAACTGCTGTGCAACTGGGATTGAACCAGGGGGGCTCCCTCTGCTGGCTCAATGCGGTACAAAGTGTCAGAAGCTGTTAGATATCTGCTTTTGACAATCAATTGCACCTGTCATCCACAGGAGGGCGCCTAGCTGGGAAGTCCAGTACATTCCATATTAAAGTTGTTGCAAGTGCATTTTTTGTGTAAAAGACAGACACACACACACACACACACACACACACACACACACACACACACACACACTGTAAGGTCTGAAGTGCAAAATTTGAATTACATTCCTTTGTATCTCTCCCTCTCTCTCTCTCTCTCTCTCTCTCTGTCTCTCTCTCTCTCTCTCTCTCTCTGTCAACACACACACACACACACACACACACACACACACACACACACTCAATGGAGTATAAAATAAAGACCGGGGCAGTTCTCTCACTGGAGTCTCTTAGAGTGGAGGCTGCCCTTGCTAGCAAGAAGTTCTGTGTGTTTCTCTTCTCTGAGTCTTTACTGAAGAAGTGTTTTATAACATTTTCCTTAACAACTGACATGTGTTTTTTGTGTAAAAGAGAGAGAGACACACACACACACACACACACACTCACACTCACAGGCTCAGAGATGAGGGAAAAACAACAGAAATCAGGATAGATTTTAATGTCAGGAGATGCCCTGTGATGCTGGGGCCATTGTGTAAGATTGGAATGTGTACCAGTGGCTGGTGGGTGGTCCTTGAAGGTCCCGGGAGGAGGCGGCGAGGAGGCAGCGGGTGGCTGGGCTTGAGCTGTGGATCAGGGACGTCATTAATTCTGCCTGGTGCTGCGTGTGCCCTGTGCAGCTTGGATGTCTGCCGCTGACGCTCTGTGGTTCCTGTTCTGCTGATCTCCTGGTCCACACACGGCTTCAGGGTGTACTGTACAAGGGGAGAAGAAATGCATCATTGGTTACCAAAATAAAACAGTGTCTTTCTGCCTGTGTCATTCTGTTTGGTTTCTTTGAGCGTTTGTTTCTTAAATACACAGCAAGTGTCACTCTCTCTCTCTCTCTGTCACACACACACACACACACACACACACACACACACACACAGACACTGTGAGGTCTGCAGTTCAAAATTTGAATCTCAGAGCTTGGTGTTTTTGTCTCCCTCCAGTGGACAAATGCAGGTATGATGAGGGTTGGTTAGGTTAGGTTAGGGGGTAATAGCCAGAGCTTGACGGAATAAAATGGAATAACTGGGAAAGTAAGTGTCGTAGAGGGATGAAAGTGGTGTCTACGGGGGGGTTTCGGGGTGCTCCGGACACCCTGGTGAAGACCCCATGTCGATAGCACCAACGGTTCTGGACTTGGTGTAAATGGGTCCAAATTTGACGGAATAAAAAGGTCAAAGTGGCAGATAGGAGTGTCCGATCGGGCCGATTCCACCACCACTGTACTCAGCAGGCCCTGCCGGGTCGTTCGACACGCAGCATGGCAGGGATCGGTGACATAACATGTAGCAGTTTCCCTTCACAGAAGCGTCTGCAGCAGGTGGGTGGAGGAGGAGGCAGCAGAACCAGGCCTTTGGAGCACTGTGTCATCTCCTGGTCCTGATGCTTTGAATCTCCCTCTCTGTCTGTCTGTCTGTCTGTCTGTCACACACACACACACACACACAGAAGCTGGTCAAGTGCTGTGCAACTGGGATTGCACCTGTCGTCCACAGGAGGGCGCCTAGCTGGGAAGTCCAGTACATTCCATATTAAAGTTGTTGCAAGTGCATTTTTTGTGTAAAAGACAGACACACACACACACACACACACACACACACACACACACACACACACACACAGTAAGGTCTGAAGTGCAAAATTTGAATTACATTCCTTTGTATCTCTCCCTCTCTCTCTCTCTCTCTCTCTCTCTCTCTCTCTGTCTCTCTCTCTCTCTCTCTCTGTCAACACACACACACACACACACACACACTCACACACACCAAAGCACACAGACAGAAGCTGGTCACAACTGCTGTGCAACTGGGATTGAACCAGGGGGGCTCCCTCTGCTGGCTCAATGCGGTACAAAGTGTCAGAAGCTGTTAGATATCTGCTTTTGACAATCAATTGCACCTGTCATCCACAGGAGGGCGCCTAGCTGGGAAGTCCAGTACATTCCATATTAAAGTTGTTGCAAGTGCATTTTTTGTGTAAAAGACAGACACACACACACACACACACACACACACACACACACACACACACTGTAAGGTCTGAAGTGCAAAATTTGAATTACATTCCTTTGTATCTCTCCCTCTCTCTCTCTCTCTCTCTCTCTCTGTCTCTCTCTCTCTCTCTCTCTCTCTGTCAACACACACACACACACACACACACACACACTCAATGGAGTATAAAATAAAGACCGGGGCAGTTCTCTCACTGGAGTCTCTTAGAGTGGAGGCTGCCCTTGCTAGCAAGAAGTTCTGTGTGTTTCTCTTCTCTGAGTCTTTACTGAAGAAGTGTTTTATAACATTTTCCTTAACAACTGACATGTGTTTTTTGTGTAAAAGAGAGAGAGACACACACACACACACACACACACACACACACACACACACACACACACACACACACACACACACACACACTCACACTCAGCGGCTCAGAGATGAGGGAAAAACAACAGAAATCAGGATAGATTTTAATGTCAGGAGATGCCCTGTGATGCTGGGGCCATTGTGTAAGATTGGAATGTGTACCAGTGGCTGGTGGGTGGTCCTTGAAGGTCCCGGGAGGAGGCGGCGAGGAGGCAGCGGGTGGCTGGGCTTGAGCTGTGGATCAGGGACGTCATTAATTCTGCCTGGTGCTGCGTGTGCCCTGTGCAGCTTGGATGTCTGCCGCTGACGCTCTGTGGTTCCTGTTCTGCTGATCTCCTGGTCCACACACGGCTTCAGGGTGTACTGTACAAGGGGAGAAGAAATGCATCATTGGTTACCAAAATAAAACAGTGTCTTTCTGCCTGTGTCATTCTGTTTGGTTTCTTTGAGCGTTTGTTTCTTAAATACACAGCAAGTGTCACTCTCTCTCTCTCTCTGTCACACACACACACACACACACACACACACACACACACACACACACACACACACACAGACACTGTGAGGTCTGCAGTTCAAAATTTGAATCTCAGAGCTTGGTGTTTTTGTCTCCCTCCAGTGGACAAATGCAGGTATGATGAGGGTTGGTTAGGTTAGGGGGTAATAGCCAGAGCTTGACGGAATAAAATGGAATAACTGGGAAAGTAAGTGTCGTAGAGGGATGAAAGTGGTGTCTACGGGGGGGTTTCGGGGTGCTCCGGACACCCTGGTGAAGACCCCATGTCGATAGCACCAACGGTTCTGGACTTGGTGTAAATGGGTCCAAATTTGACGGAATAAAAAGGTCAAAGTGGCAGATAGGAGTGTCCGATCGGGCCGATTCCACCACCACTGTACTCAGCAGGCCCTGCCGGGTCGTTCGACACGCAGCATGGCAGGGATCGGTGACATAACATGTAGCAGTTTCCCTTCACAGAAGCGTCTGCAGCAGGTGGGTGGAGGAGGAGGCAGCAGAACCAGGCCTTTGGAGCACTGTGTCATCTCCTGGTCCTGATGCTTTGAATCTCCCTCTCTGTCTGTCTGTCTGTCTGTCTGTCACACACACACACACACACACAGAAGCTGGTCAAGTGCTGTGCAACTGGGATTGCACCTGTCGTCCACAGGAGGGCGCCTAGCTGGGAAGTCCAGTACATTCCATATTAAAGTTGTTGCAAGTGCATTTTTTGTGTAAAAGACAGACACACACACACACACACACACACACACACACACACACACACACAGTAAGGTCTGAAGTGCAAAATTTGAATTACATTCCTTTGTATCTCTCCCTCTCTCTCTCTCTCTCTCTCTCTCTCTCTCTCTGTCTCTCTCTCTCTCTCTCTGTCAACACACACACACACACACACACACACTCACACACACCAAAGCACACAGACAGAAGCTGGTCACAACTGCTGTGCAACTGGGATTGAACCAGGGGGGCTCCCTCTGCTGGCTCAATGCGGTACAAAGTGTCAGAAGCTGTTAGATATCTGCTTTTGACAATCAATTGCACCTGTCATCCACAGGAGGGCGCCTAGCTGGGAAGTCCAGTACATTCCATATTAAAGTTGTTGCAAGTGCATTTTTTGTGTAAAAGACAGACACACACACACACACACACACACACACACTGTAAGGTCTGAAGTGCAAAATTTGAATTACATTCCTTTGTATCTCTCCCTCTCTCTCTCTCTCTCTCTCTCTCTCTGTCTCTCTCTCTCTCTCTCTCTCTCTGTCAACACACACACACACACACACACACACACACACACACACACACACACACACACACACACACACTGTAAGGTCTGAAGTGCAAAATTTGAATTACATTCCTTTGTATCTCTCCCTCTCTCTCTCTCTCTCTGTCTCTCTCTCTCTCTCTCTGTCAACACACACACACACACACACACGCACACACACACGCTCAATGGAGTATAAAATAAAGACCGGGGCAGTTCTCTCACTGGAGTCTCTTAGAGTGGAGGCTGCCCTTGCTAGCAAGAAGTTCTGTGTGTTTCTCTTCTCTGAGTCTTTACTGAAGAAGTGTTTTATAACATTTTCCTTAACAACTGACATGTGTTTTTTGTGTAAAAGAGAGAGAGACACACACACACACACACACACACACACACACACACACACACACACACACACTCACACTCAGCGGCTCAGAGATGAGGGAAAAACAACAGAAATCAGGATAGATTTTAATGTCAGGAGATGCCCTGTGATGCTGGGGCCATTGTGTAAGATTGGAATGTGTACCAGTGGCTGGTGGGTGGTCCTTGAAGGTCCCAGGAGGAGGTGGCGAGGAGGCAGCGGGTGGCTGGGCTTCGGCCTTGGCCCAGGAACGTCATTTATTCTGCGTGGTGCCGCGTGTGCCCTGTGCAGCTTCGATGTGTGCGGCTGACGCTCTGTGGTTCCTGTTCCTGTCATAAAAGGCCCTGTACAAGGGGATAAGAAATGCATCATTGGTTACCAAAATAAAACAGTGTCTTTCTGCCTGTGTCATTCTGTTTGGTTTCTTTGAGCGTTTGTTTCTTAAATACACAGCAAGTGTCACTCTCTCTCTCTCTCTCTCTGTCACACACACACACACACACACACACACACCAAAGCACACACACCAAAGCGCGCACACACACACACACACACACACACACCAAAGCGCGCACACACACACACACACACACACACACACAGACACAGACACTGTGAGGTTTGCAGTGCAAAATTTGAATTTTAGTGCATGGTGATTTGTCTCCCTCCAGTGGCCCACGGCAGGTATGATGAGGCTTAAATGATAGGTTATGGGGAAAAAGCCAGGAGAGGATGGGACAAAAGTGGAATAACTGAAAAAGTAAGAGGTGTAGAGGGCTGATGTTGGTGTCTAGGTGGGGGTTTTGGTGGGTGCCGGACGCTGTGGCGAAGAGGCCACGCCGATGGCTTCTTCGGTTCTGGAGATATGGCGAATCGGACCAAAAAGGATGGGACAAAACGGTCCCAGTCGGAGAAAGGAAGGTGCAGAGGGCCTGGGTCCACCACCACTGTACTCAGCAGGCCCTGCCGGGTCGTTCGACACGCAGCATGGCAGGGATCGGTGACATAACATGTAGCAGTTTCCCTTCACAGAAGCGTCTGCAGCAGGTGGGTGGAGGAGGAGGCAGCAGAACCAGGCCTTTGGAGCACTGTGTCATCTCCTGGTCCTGATGCTTTGATTCTCCCTCTCTGTCTGTCTGTCTGTCACACACACACACACACACACACACACACACACACACACACACACAGAAGCTGGTCAAGTGCTGTGCAACTGGGATTGCACCTGTCGTCCACAGGAGGGCGCCTAGCTGGGAAGTCCAGTACATTCCATATTAAAGTTGTTGCAAGTGCATTTTTTGTGTAAAAGACAGACACACACACACACACACACACACACACAGTAAGGTCTGAAGTGCAAAATTTGAATTACATTCCTTTGTATCTCTCCCTCTCTCTCTCTCTCTCTCTCTCTCTCTCTCTCTGTCTCTCTCTCTCTCTCTCTGTCTCTCTGTCTCTCTCTCTGTCAACACACACACACACACACACACTCACACACACCAAAGCACACAGACAGAAGCTGGTCACAACTGCTGTGCAACTGGGATTGAACCAGGGGGGCTCCCTCTGCTGGCTCAATGCGGTACAAAGTGTCAGAAGCTGTTAGATATCTGCTTTTGACAATCAATTGCACCTGTCATCCACAGGAGGGCGCCTAGCTGGGAAGTCCAGTACATTCCATATTAAAGTTGTTGCAAGTGCATTTTTTGTGTAAAAGACAGACACACACACACACACACACACACACACACACACACACACACACACACACACTGTAAGGTCTGAAGTGCAAAATTTGAATTACATTCCTTTGTATCTCTCCCTCTCTCTCTCTCTCTCTCTCTCTCTGTCTCTCTCTCTCTCTCTCTCTCTCTGTCAACACACACACACACACACACACACACACACACACACACACACTCAATGGAGTATAAAATAAAGACCGGGGCAGTTCTCTCACTGGAGTCTCTTAGAGTGGAGGCTGCCCTTGCTAGCAAGAAGTTCTGTGTGTTTCTCTTCTCTGAGTCTTTACTGAAGAAGTGTTTTATAACATTTTCCTTAACAACTGACATGTGTTTTTTGTGTAAAAGAGAGAGAGACACACACACACACACACACACACTCACACTCAGCGGCTCAGAGATGAGGGAAAAACAACAGAAATCAGGATAGATTTTAATGTCAGGAGATGCCCTGTGATGCTGGGGCCATTGTGTAAGATTGGAATGTGTACCAGTGGCTGGTGGGTGGTCCTTGAAGGTCCCGGGAGGAGGCGGCGAGGAGGCAGCGGGTGGCTGGGCTTGAGCTGTGGATCAGGGACGTCATTAATTCTGCCTGGTGCTGCGTGTGCCCTGTGCAGCTTGGATGTCTGCCGCTGACGCTCTGTGGTTCCTGTTCTGCTGATCTCCTGGTCCACACACGGCTTCAGGGTGTACTGTACAAGGGGAGAAGAAATGCATCATTGGTTACCAAAATAAAACAGTGTCTTTCTGCCTGTGTCATTCTGTTTGGTTTCTTTGAGCGTTTGTTTCTTAAATACACAGCAAGTGTCACTCTCTCTCTCTCTCTGTCACACACACACACACACACACACACACACACACACACACACACACACACACACACACACACACACACACAGACACTGTGAGGTCTGCAGTTCAAAATTTGAATCTCAGAGCTTGGTGTTTTTGTCTCCCTCCAGTGGACAAATGCAGGTATGATGAGGGTTGGTTAGGTTAGGGGGTAATAGCCAGAGCTTGACGGAATAAAATGGAATAACTGGGAAAGTAAGTGTCGTAGAGGGATGAAAGTGGTGTCTACGGGGGGGTTTCGGGGTGCTCCGGACACCCTGGTGAAGACCCCATGTCGATAGCACCAACGGTTCTGGACTTGGTGTAAATGGGTCCAAATTTGACGGAATAAAAAGGTCAAAGTGGCAGATAGGAGTGTCCGATCGGGCCGATTCCACCACCACTGTACTCAGCAGGCCCTGCCGGGTCGTTCGACACGCAGCATGGCAGGGATCGGTGACATAACATGTAGCAGTTTCCCTTCACAGAAGCGTCTGCAGCAGGTGGGTGGAGGAGGAGGCAGCAGAACCAGGCCTTTGGAGCACTGTGTCATCTCCTGGTCCTGATGCTTTGAATCTCCCTCTCTGTCTGTCTGTCTGTCTGTCTGTCACACACACACACACACACACAGAAGCTGGTCAAGTGCTGTGCAACTGGGATTGCACCTGTCGTCCACAGGAGGGCGCCTAGCTGGGAAGTCCAGTACATTCCATATTAAAGTTGTTGCAAGTGCATTTTTTGTGTAAAAGACAGACACACACACACACACACACACACACACACACACACACACACACAGTAAGGTCTGAAGTGCAAAATTTGAATTACATTCCTTTGTATCTCTCCCTCTCTCTCTCTCTCTCTCTCTCTCTCTCTCTCTGTCTCTCTCTCTCTCTCTCTGTCAACACACACACACACACACACACACACTCACACACACCAAAGCACACAGACAGAAGCTGGTCACAACTGCTGTGCAACTGGGATTGAACCAGGGGGGCTCCCTCTGCTGGCTCAATGCGGTACAAAGTGTCAGAAGCTGTTAGATATCTGCTTTTGACAATCAATTGCACCTGTCATCCACAGGAGGGCGCCTAGCTGGGAAGTCCAGTACATTCCATATTAAAGTTGTTGCAAGTGCATTTTTTGTGTAAAAGACAGACACACACACACACACACACACACACACACTGTAAGGTCTGAAGTGCAAAATTTGAATTACATTCCTTTGTATCTCTCCCTCTCTCTCTCTCTCTCTCTCTCTCTCTGTCTCTCTCTCTCTCTCTCTCTCTCTGTCAACACACACACACACACACACACACACACACACACACACACACACACTGTAAGGTCTGAAGTGCAAAATTTGAATTACATTCCTTTGTATCTCTCCCTCTCTCTCTCTCTCTCTGTCTCTCTCTCTCTCTCTCTGTCAACACACACACACACACACACACGCACACACACACGCTCAATGGAGTATAAAATAAAGACCGGGGCAGTTCTCTCACTGGAGTCTCTTAGAGTGGAGGCTGCCCTTGCTAGCAAGAAGTTCTGTGTGTTTCTCTTCTCTGAGTCTTTACTGAAGAAGTGTTTTATAACATTTTCCTTAACAACTGACATGTGTTTTTTGTGTAAAAGAGAGAGAGACACACACACACACACACACACACACACACACACACACACACACACACTCACACTCAGCGGCTCAGAGATGAGGGAAAAACAACAGAAATCAGGATAGATTTTAATGTCAGGAGATGCCCTGTGATGCTGGGGCCATTGTGTAAGATTGGAATGTGTACCAGTGGCTGGTGGGTGGTCCTTGAAGGTCCCAGGAGGAGGTGGCGAGGAGGCAGCGGGTGGCTGGGCTTCGGCCTTGGCCCAGGAACGTCATTTATTCTGCGTGGTGCCGCGTGTGCCCTGTGCAGCTTCGATGTGTGCGGCTGACGCTCTGTGGTTCCTGTTCCTGTCATAAAAGGCCCTGTACAAGGGGATAAGAAATGCATCATTGGTTACCAAAATAAAACAGTGTCTTTCTGCCTGTGTCATTCTGTTTGGTTTCTTTGAGCGTTTGTTTCTTAAATACACAGCAAGTGTCACTCTCTCTCTCTCTCTCTCTGTCACACACACACACACACACACACACACACCAAAGCACACACACCAAAGCGCGCACACACACACACACACACACACACACCAAAGCGCGCACACACACACACACACACACACACACACAGACACAGACACTGTGAGGTTTGCAGTGCAAAATTTGAATTTTAGTGCATGGTGATTTGTCTCCCTCCAGTGGCCCACGGCAGGTATGATGAGGCTTAAATGATAGGTTATGGGGAAAAAGCCAGGAGAGGATGGGACAAAAGTGGAATAACTGAAAAAGTAAGAGGTGTAGAGGGCTGATGTTGGTGTCTAGGTGGGGGTTTTGGTGGGTGCCGGACGCTGTGGCGAAGAGGCCACGCCGATGGCTTCTTCGGTTCTGGAGATATGGCGAATCGGACCAAAAAGGATGGGACAAAACGGTCCCAGTCGGAGAAAGGAAGGTGCAGAGGGCCTGGGTCCACCACCACTGTACTCAGCAGGCCCTGCCGGGTCGTTCGACACGCAGCATGGCAGGGATCGGTGACATAACATGTAGCAGTTTCCCTTCACAGAAGCGTCTGCAGCAGGTGGGTGGAGGAGGAGGCAGCAGAACCAGGCCTTTGGAGCACTGTGTCATCTCCTGGTCCTGATGCTTTGAATCTCCCTCTCTGTCTGTCTGTCTGTCACACACACACACACACACACACACACACACACACACACACAGAAGCTGGTCAAGTGCTGTGCAACTGGGATTGCACCTGTCGTCCACAGGAGGGCGCCTAGCTGGGAAGTCCAGTACATTCCATATTAAAGTTGTTGCAAGTGCATTTTTTGTGTAAAAGACAGACACACACACACACACACACACACACACACAGTAAGGTCTGAAGTGCAAAATTTGAATTACATTCCTTTGTATCTCTCCCTCTCTCTCTCTCTCTCTCTCTCTCTCTCTCTCTGTCTCTCTCTCTCTCTCTCTGTCTCTCTGTCTCTCTCTCTGTCAACACACACACACACACACACACTCACACACACCAAAGCACACAGACAGAAGCTGGTCACAACTGCTGTGCAACTGGGATTGAACCAGGGGGGCTCCCTCTGCTGGCTCAATGCGGTACAAAGTGTCAGAAGCTGTTAGATATCTGCTTTTGACAATCAATTGCACCTGTCATCCACAGGAGGGCGCCTAGCTGGGAAGTCCAGTACATTCCATATTAAAGTTGTTGCAAGTGCATTTTTTGTGTAAAAGACAGACACACACACACACACACACACACACACACACACACACACACTGTAAGGTCTGAAGTGCAAAATTTGAATTACATTCCTTTGTATCTCTCCCTCTCTCTCTCTCTCTCTCTCTCTCTGTCTCTCTCTCTCTCTCTCTCTCTCTCTGTCAACACACACACACACACACACACACACACACACACACACTCACACTCACAGGCTCAGAGATGAGGGAAAAACAACAGAAATCAGGATAGATTTTAATGTCAGGAGATGCCCTGTGATGCTGGGGCCATTGTGTAAGATTGGAATGTGTACCAGTGGCTGGTGGGTGGTCCTTGAAGGTCCCGGGAGGAGGCGGCGAGGAGGCAGCGGGTGGCTGGGCTTGAGCTGTGGATCAGGGACGTCATTAATTCTGCCTGGTGCTGCGTGTGCCCTGTGCAGCTTGGATGTCTGCCGCTGACGCTCTGTGGTTCCTGTTCTGCTGATCTCCTGGTCCACACACGGCTTCAGGGTGTACTGTACAAGGGGAGAAGAAATGCATCATTGGTTACCAAAATAAAACAGTGTCTTTCTGCCTGTGTCATTCTGTTTGGTTTCTTTGAGCGTTTGTTTCTTAAATACACAGCAAGTGTCACTCTCTCTCTCTCTCTGTCACACACACACACACACACACACACACACACACACACACACACACACACACACACACACACACACACACACACACACAGACACTGTGAGGTCTGCAGTTCAAAATTTGAATCTCAGAGCTTGGTGTTTTTGTCTCCCTCCAGTGGACAAATGCAGGTATGATGAGGGTTGGTTAGGTTAGGGGGTAATAGCCAGAGCTTGACGGAATAAAATGGAATAACTGGGAAAGTAAGTGTCGTAGAGGGATGAAAGTGGTGTCTACGGGGGGGTTTCGGGGTGCTCCGGACACCCTGGTGAAGACCCCATGTCGATAGCACCAACGGTTCTGGACTTGGTGTAAATGGGTCCAAATTTGACGGAATAAAAAGGTCAAAGTGGCAGATAGGAGTGTCCGATCGGGCCGATTCCACCACCACTGTACTCAGCAGGCCCTGCCGGGTCGTTCGACACGCAGCATGGCAGGGATCGGTGACATAACATGTAGCAGTTTCCCTTCACAGAAGCGTCTGCAGCAGGTGGGTGGAGGAGGAGGCAGCAGAACCAGGCCTTTGGAGCACTGTGTCATCTCCTGGTCCTGATGCTTTGAATCTCCCTCTCTGTCTGTCTGTCTGTCTGTCTGTCACACACACACACACACACACACAGAAGCTGGTCAAGTGCTGTGCAACTGGGATTGCACCTGTCGTCCACAGGAGGGCGCCTAGCTGGGAAGTCCAGTACATTCCATATTAAAGTTGTTGCAAGTGCATTTTTTGTGTAAAAGACAGACACACACACACACACACACACACACACACAGTAAGGTCTGAAGTGCAAAATTTGAATTACATTCCTTTGTATCTCTCCCTCTCTCTCTCTGTCTCTCTCTCTCTCTCTCTGTCTCTCTCTCTCTCTCTCTGTCAACACACACACACACACACACACTCACACACACCAAAGCACACAGACAGAAGCTGGTCACAACTGCTGTGCAACTGGGATTGAACCAGGGGGGCTCCCTCTGCTGGCTCAATGCGGTACAAAGTGTCAGAAGCTGTTAGATATCTGCTTTTGACAATCAATTGCACCTGTCATCCACAGGAGGGCGCCTAGCTGGGAAGTCCAGTACATTCCATATTAAAGTTGTTGCAAGTGCATTTTTTGTGTAAAAGACAGACACACACACACACACACACACACACACACACACACACTGTAAGGTCTGAAGTGCAAAATTTGAATTACATTCCTTTGTATCTCTCCCTCTCTCTCTCTCTCTCTCTCTCTCTGTCTCTCTCTCTCTCTCTCTCTCTCTGTCAACACACACACACACACACACACACACACACACACACACACTCAATGGAGTATAAAATAAAGACCGGGGCAGTTCTCTCACTGGAGTCTCTTAGAGTGGAGGCTGCCCTTGCTAGCAAGAAGTTCTGTGTGTTTCTCTTCTCTGAGTCTTTACTGAAGAAGTGTTTTATAACATTTTCCTTAACAACTGACATGTGTTTTTTGTGTAAAAGAGAGAGAGACACACACACACACACACACACACACACACACACACACACACACACACACACACACACACACACACACACACACACACACTCACACTCAGCGGCTCAGAGATGAGGGAAAAACAACAGAAATCAGGATAGATTTTAATGTCAGGAGATGCCCTGTGATGCTGGGGCCATTGTGTAAGATTGGAATGTGTACCAGTGGCTGGTGGGTGGTCCTTGAAGGTCCCGGGAGGAGGCGGCGAGGAGGCAGCGGGTGGCTGGGCTTGAGCTGTGGATCAGGGACGTCATTAATTCTGCCTGGTGCTGCGTGTGCCCTGTGCAGCTTGGATGTCTGCCGCTGACGCTCTGTGGTTCCTGTTCTGCTGATCTCCTGGTCCACACACGGCTTCAGGGTGTACTGTACAAGGGGAGAAGAAATGCATCATTGGTTACCAAAATAAAACAGTGTCTTTCTGCCTGTGTCATTCTGTTTGGTTTCTTTGAGCGTTTGTTTCTTAAATACACAGCAAGTGTCACTCTCTCTCTCTCTCTGTCACACACACACACACACACACACACACACACACACACACACACACACACACACACACACACACACAGACACTGTGAGGTCTGCAGTTCAAAATTTGAATCTCAGAGCTTGGTGTTTTTGTCTCCCTCCAGTGGACAAATGCAGGTATGATGAGGGTTGGTTAGGTTAGGGGGTAATAGCCAGAGCTTGACGGAATAAAATGGAATAACTGGGAAAGTAAGTGTCGTAGAGGGATGAAAGTGGTGTCTACGGGGGGGTTTCGGGGTGCTCCGGACACCCTGGTGAAGACCCCATGTCGATAGCACCAACGGTTCTGGACTTGGTGTAAATGGGTCCAAATTTGACGGAATAAAAAGGTCAAAGTGGCAGATAGGAGTGTCCGATCGGGCCGATTCCACCACCACTGTACTCAGCAGGCCCTGCCGGGTCGTTCGACACGCAGCATGGCAGGGATCGGTGACATAACATGTAGCAGTTTCCCTTCACAGAAGCGTCTGCAGCAGGTGGGTGGAGGAGGAGGCAGCAGAACCAGGCCTTTGGAGCACTGTGTCATCTCCTGGTCCTGATGCTTTGAATCTCCCTCTCTGTCTGTCTGTCTGTCTGTCTGTCACACACACACACACACACACAGAAGCTGGTCAAGTGCTGTGCAACTGGGATTGCACCTGTCGTCCACAGGAGGGCGCCTAGCTGGGAAGTCCAGTACATTCCATATTAAAGTTGTTGCAAGTGCATTTTTTGTGTAAAAGACAGACACACACACACACACACACACACACACACACACACACACACACACAGTAAGGTCTGAAGTGCAAAATTTGAATTACATTCCTTTGTATCTCTCCCTCTCTCTCTCTCTCTCTCTCTCTCTCTCTCTCTGTCTCTCTCTCTCTCTCTCTGTCAACACACACACACACACACACACACTCACACACACCAAAGCACACAGACAGAAGCTGGTCACAACTGCTGTGCAACTGGGATTGAACCAGGGGGGCTCCCTCTGCTGGCTCAATGCGGTACAAAGTGTCAGAAGCTGTTAGATATCTGCTTTTGACAATCAATTGCACCTGTCATCCACAGGAGGGCGCCTAGCTGGGAAGTCCAGTACATTCCATATTAAAGTTGTTGCAAGTGCATTTTTTGTGTAAAAGACAGACACACACACACACACACACACACACACACACACACACACACACACTGTAAGGTCTGAAGTGCAAAATTTGAATTACATTCCTTTGTATCTCTCCCTCTCTCTCTCTCTCTCTCTCTCTCTGTCTCTCTCTCTCTCTCTCTCTCTCTGTCAACACACACACACACACACACACACACACACACACACACACACTCAATGGAGTATAAAATAAAGACCGGGGCAGTTCTCTCACTGGAGTCTCTTAGAGTGGAGGCTGCCCTTGCTAGCAAGAAGTTCTGTGTGTTTCTCTTCTCTGAGTCTTTACTGAAGAAGTGTTTTATAACATTTTCCTTAACAACTGACATGTGTTTTTTGTGTAAAAGAGAGAGAGACACACACACACACACACACACACACACACACACACACACACACACACACACACACACACTCACACTCAGCGGCTCAGAGATGAGGGAAAAACAACAGAAATCAGGATAGATTTTAATGTCAGGAGATGCCCTGTGATGCTGGGGCCATTGTGTAAGATTGGAATGTGTACCAGTGGCTGGTGGGTGGTCCTTGAAGGTCCCGGGAGGAGGCGGCGAGGAGGCAGCGGGTGGCTGGGCTTGAGCTGTGGATCAGGGACGTCATTAATTCTGCCTGGTGCTGCGTGTGCCCTGTGCAGCTTGGATGTCTGCCGCTGACGCTCTGTGGTTCCTGTTCTGCTGATCTCCTGGTCCACACACGGCTTCAGGGTGTACTGTACAAGGGGAGAAGAAATGCATCATTGGTTACCAAAATAAAACAGTGTCTTTCTGCCTGTGTCATTCTGTTTGGTTTCTTTGAGCGTTTGTTTCTTAAATACACAGCAAGTGTCACTCTCTCTCTCTCTCTGTCACACACACACACACACACACACACACACACACACACACACACACACACACACACACACACACACACACACAGACACTGTGAGGTCTGCAGTTCAAAATTTGAATCTCAGAGCTTGGTGTTTTTGTCTCCCTCCAGTGGACAAATGCAGGTATGATGAGGGTTGGTTAGGTTAGGGGGTAATAGCCAGAGCTTGACGGAATAAAATGGAATAACTGGGAAAGTAAGTGTCGTAGAGGGATGAAAGTGGTGTCTACGGGGGGGTTTCGGGGTGCTCCGGACACCCTGGTGAAGACCCCATGTCGATAGCACCAACGGTTCTGGACTTGGTGTAAATGGGTCCAAATTTGACGGAATAAAAAGGTCAAAGTGGCAGATAGGAGTGTCCGATCGGGCCGATTCCACCACCACTGTACTCAGCAGGCCCTGCCGGGTCGTTCGACACGCAGCATGGCAGGGATCGGTGACATAACATGTAGCAGTTTCCCTTCACAGAAGCGTCTGCAGCAGGTGGGTGGAGGAGGAGGCAGCAGAACCAGGCCTTTGGAGCACTGTGTCATCTCCTGGTCCTGATGCTTTGAATCTCCCTCTCTGTCTGTCTGTCTGTCTGTCTGTCACACACACACACACACACACAGAAGCTGGTCAAGTGCTGTGCAACTGGGATTGCACCTGTCGTCCACAGGAGGGCGCCTAGCTGGGAAGTCCAGTACATTCCATATTAAAGTTGTTGCAAGTGCATTTTTTGTGTAAAAGACAGACACACACACACACACACACACACACACACACACAGTAAGGTCTGAAGTGCAAAATTTGAATTACATTCCTTTGTATCTCTCCCTCTCTCTCTCTCTCTCTCTCTCTCTCTCTCTCTGTCTCTCTCTCTCTCTCTCTGTCAACACACACACACACACACACACACACTCACACACACCAAAGCACACAGACAGAAGCTGGTCACAACTGCTGTGCAACTGGGATTGAACCAGGGGGGCTCCCTCTGCTGGCTCAATGCGGTACAAAGTGTCAGAAGCTGTTAGATATCTGCTTTTGACAATCAATTGCACCTGTCATCCACAGGAGGGCGCCTAGCTGGGAAGTCCAGTACATTCCATATTAAAGTTGTTGCAAGTGCATTTTTTGTGTAAAAGACAGACACACACACACACACACACACACACACACTGTAAGGTCTGAAGTGCAAAATTTGAATTACATTCCTTTGTATCTCTCCCTCTCTCTCTCTCTCTCTCTCTCTCTCTGTCTCTCTCTCTCTCTCTCTCTCTCTGTCAACACACACACACACACACACACACACACACACACACACACACACACACACACACACACACACTGTAAGGTCTGAAGTGCAAAATTTGAATTACATTCCTTTGTATCTCTCCCTCTCTCTCTCTCTCTCTGTCTCTCTCTCTCTCTCTCTGTCAACACACACACACACACACACACGCACACACACACGCTCAATGGAGTATAAAATAAAGACCGGGGCAGTTCTCTCACTGGAGTCTCTTAGAGTGGAGGCTGCCCTTGCTAGCAAGAAGTTCTGTGTGTTTCTCTTCTCTGAGTCTTTACTGAAGAAGTGTTTTATAACATTTTCCTTAACAACTGACATGTGTTTTTTGTGTAAAAGAGAGAGAGACACACACACACACACACACACACACACACACACACACACACACACACACACTCACACTCAGCGGCTCAGAGATGAGGGAAAAACAACAGAAATCAGGATAGATTTTAATGTCAGGAGATGCCCTGTGATGCTGGGGCCATTGTGTAAGATTGGAATGTGTACCAGTGGCTGGTGGGTGGTCCTTGAAGGTCCCAGGAGGAGGTGGCGAGGAGGCAGCGGGTGGCTGGGCTTCGGCCTTGGCCCAGGAACGTCATTTATTCTGCGTGGTGCCGCGTGTGCCCTGTGCAGCTTCGATGTGTGCGGCTGACGCTCTGTGGTTCCTGTTCCTGTCATAAAAGGCCCTGTACAAGGGGATAAGAAATGCATCATTGGTTACCAAAATAAAACAGTGTCTTTCTGCCTGTGTCATTCTGTTTGGTTTCTTTGAGCGTTTGTTTCTTAAATACACAGCAAGTGTCACTCTCTCTCTCTCTCTCTCTGTCACACACACACACACACACACACACACCAAAGCACACACACCAAAGCGCGCACACACACACACACACACACACACACCAAAGCGCGCACACACACACACACACACACACACACACAGACACAGACACTGTGAGGTTTGCAGTGCAAAATTTGAATTTTAGTGCATGGTGATTTGTCTCCCTCCAGTGGCCCACGGCAGGTATGATGAGGCTTAAATGATAGGTTATGGGGAAAAAGCCAGGAGAGGATGGGACAAAAGTGGAATAACTGAAAAAGTAAGAGGTGTAGAGGGCTGATGTTGGTGTCTAGGTGGGGGTTTTGGTGGGTGCCGGACGCTGTGGCGAAGAGGCCACGCCGATGGCTTCTTCGGTTCTGGAGATATGGCGAATCGGACCAAAAAGGATGGGACAAAACGGTCCCAGTCGGAGAAAGGAAGGTGCAGAGGGCCTGGGTCCACCACCACTGTACTCAGCAGGCCCTGCCGGGTCGTTCGACACGCAGCATGGCAGGGATCGGTGACATAACATGTAGCAGTTTCCCTTCACAGAAGCGTCTGCAGCAGGTGGGTGGAGGAGGAGGCAGCAGAACCAGGCCTTTGGAGCACTGTGTCATCTCCTGGTCCTGATGCTTTGATTCTCCCTCTCTGTCTGTCTGTCTGTCACACACACACACACACACACACACACACACACACACACACAGAAGCTGGTCAAGTGCTGTGCAACTGGGATTGCACCTGTCGTCCACAGGAGGGCGCCTAGCTGGGAAGTCCAGTACATTCCATATTAAAGTTGTTGCAAGTGCATTTTTTGTGTAAAAGACAGACACACACACACACACACACACACACACAGTAAGGTCTGAAGTGCAAAATTTGAATTACATTCCTTTGTATCTCTCCCTCTCTCTCTCTCTCTCTCTCTCTCTCTCTCTCTGTCTCTCTCTCTCTCTCTCTGTCTCTCTGTCTCTCTCTCTGTCAACACACACACACACACACACACTCACACACACCAAAGCACACAGACAGAAGCTGGTCACAACTGCTGTGCAACTGGGATTGAACCAGGGGGGCTCCCTCTGCTGGCTCAATGCGGTACAAAGTGTCAGAAGCTGTTAGATATCTGCTTTTGACAATCAATTGCACCTGTCATCCACAGGAGGGCGCCTAGCTGGGAAGTCCAGTACATTCCATATTAAAGTTGTTGCAAGTGCATTTTTTGTGTAAAAGACAGACACACACACACACACACACACACACACACACACACACACACACACACACACTGTAAGGTCTGAAGTGCAAAATTTGAATTACATTCCTTTGTATCTCTCCCTCTCTCTCTCTCTCTCTCTCTCTCTGTCTCTCTCTCTCTCTCTCTCTCTCTGTCAACACACACACACACACACACACACACACACACACACACACACTCAATGGAGTATAAAATAAAGACCGGGGCAGTTCTCTCACTGGAGTCTCTTAGAGTGGAGGCTGCCCTTGCTAGCAAGAAGTTCTGTGTGTTTCTCTTCTCTGAGTCTTTACTGAAGAAGTGTTTTATAACATTTTCCTTAACAACTGACATGTGTTTTTTGTGTAAAAGAGAGAGAGACACACACACACACACACACACACACACACACACACACACACACACACACACACACACACACACACACACTCACACTCAGCGGCTCAGAGATGAGGGAAAAACAACAGAAATCAGGATAGATTTTAATGTCAGGAGATGCCCTGTGATGCTGGGGCCATTGTGTAAGATTGGAATGTGTACCAGTGGCTGGTGGGTGGTCCTTGAAGGTCCCGGGAGGAGGCGGCGAGGAGGCAGCGGGTGGCTGGGCTTGAGCTGTGGATCAGGGACGTCATTAATTCTGCCTGGTGCTGCGTGTGCCCTGTGCAGCTTGGATGTCTGCCGCTGACGCTCTGTGGTTCCTGTTCTGCTGATCTCCTGGTCCACACACGGCTTCAGGGTGTACTGTACAAGGGGAGAAGAAATGCATCATTGGTTACCAAAATAAAACAGTGTCTTTCTGCCTGTGTCATTCTGTTTGGTTTCTTTGAGCGTTTGTTTCTTAAATACACAGCAAGTGTCACTCTCTCTCTCTCTCTGTCACACACACACACACACACACACACACACACACACACACACACACACACACACACACAGACACTGTGAGGTCTGCAGTTCAAAATTTGAATCTCAGAGCTTGGTGTTTTTGTCTCCCTCCAGTGGACAAATGCAGGTATGATGAGGGTTGGTTAGGTTAGGGGGTAATAGCCAGAGCTTGACGGAATAAAATGGAATAACTGGGAAAGTAAGTGTCGTAGAGGGATGAAAGTGGTGTCTACGGGGGGGTTTCGGGGTGCTCCGGACACCCTGGTGAAGACCCCATGTCGATAGCACCAACGGTTCTGGACTTGGTGTAAATGGGTCCAAATTTGACGGAATAAAAAGGTCAAAGTGGCAGATAGGAGTGTCCGATCGGGCCGATTCCACCACCACTGTACTCAGCAGGCCCTGCCGGGTCGTTCGACACGCAGCATGGCAGGGATCGGTGACATAACATGTAGCAGTTTCCCTTCACAGAAGCGTCTGCAGCAGGTGGGTGGAGGAGGAGGCAGCAGAACCAGGCCTTTGGAGCACTGTGTCATCTCCTGGTCCTGATGCTTTGAATCTCCCTCTCTGTCTGTCTGTCTGTCTGTCTGTCACACACACACACACACACACAGAAGCTGGTCAAGTGCTGTGCAACTGGGATTGCACCTGTCGTCCACAGGAGGGCGCCTAGCTGGGAAGTCCAGTACATTCCATATTAAAGTTGTTGCAAGTGCATTTTTTGTGTAAAAGACAGACACACACACACACACACACACACACACACACACACACACACACAGTAAGGTCTGAAGTGCAAAATTTGAATTACATTCCTTTGTATCTCTCCCTCTCTCTCTCTCTCTCTCTCTCTCTCTCTCTCTGTCTCTCTCTCTCTCTCTCTGTCAACACACACACACACACACACACACACTCACACACACCAAAGCACACAGACAGAAGCTGGTCACAACTGCTGTGCAACTGGGATTGAACCAGGGGGGCTCCCTCTGCTGGCTCAATGCGGTACAAAGTGTCAGAAGCTGTTAGATATCTGCTTTTGACAATCAATTGCACCTGTCATCCACAGGAGGGCGCCTAGCTGGGAAGTCCAGTACATTCCATATTAAAGTTGTTGCAAGTGCATTTTTTGTGTAAAAGACAGACACACACACACACACACACACACACACACTGTAAGGTCTGAAGTGCAAAATTTGAATTACATTCCTTTGTATCTCTCCCTCTCTCTCTCTCTCTCTCTCTCTCTCTGTCTCTCTCTCTCTCTCTCTCTCTCTGTCAACACACACACACACACACACACACACACACACACACACACACACACACACACACACACACACTGTAAGGTCTGAAGTGCAAAATTTGAATTACATTCCTTTGTATCTCTCCCTCTCTCTCTCTCTCTCTGTCTCTCTCTCTCTCTCTCTGTCAACACACACACACACACACACACGCACACACACACGCTCAATGGAGTATAAAATAAAGACCGGGGCAGTTCTCTCACTGGAGTCTCTTAGAGTGGAGGCTGCCCTTGCTAGCAAGAAGTTCTGTGTGTTTCTCTTCTCTGAGTCTTTACTGAAGAAGTGTTTTATAACATTTTCCTTAACAACTGACATGTGTTTTTTGTGTAAAAGAGAGAGAGACACACACACACACACACACACACACACACACACACACACACACACACACACTCACACTCAGCGGCTCAGAGATGAGGGAAAAACAACAGAAATCAGGATAGATTTTAATGTCAGGAGATGCCCTGTGATGCTGGGGCCATTGTGTAAGATTGGAATGTGTACCAGTGGCTGGTGGGTGGTCCTTGAAGGTCCCAGGAGGAGGTGGCGAGGAGGCAGCGGGTGGCTGGGCTTCGGCCTTGGCCCAGGAACGTCATTTATTCTGCGTGGTGCCGCGTGTGCCCTGTGCAGCTTCGATGTGTGCGGCTGACGCTCTGTGGTTCCTGTTCCTGTCATAAAAGGCCCTGTACAAGGGGATAAGAAATGCATCATTGGTTACCAAAATAAAACAGTGTCTTTCTGCCTGTGTCATTCTGTTTGGTTTCTTTGAGCGTTTGTTTCTTAAATACACAGCAAGTGTCACTCTCTCTCTCTCTCTCTCTGTCACACACACACACACACACACACACACACCAAAGCACACACACCAAAGCGCGCACACACACACACACACACACACACACCAAAGCGCGCACACACACACACACACACACACACACACAGACACAGACACTGTGAGGTTTGCAGTGCAAAATTTGAATTTTAGTGCATGGTGATTTGTCTCCCTCCAGTGGCCCACGGCAGGTATGATGAGGCTTAAATGATAGGTTATGGGGAAAAAGCCAGGAGAGGATGGGACAAAAGTGGAATAACTGAAAAAGTAAGAGGTGTAGAGGGCTGATGTTGGTGTCTAGGTGGGGGTTTTGGTGGGTGCCGGACGCTGTGGCGAAGAGGCCACGCCGATGGCTTCTTCGGTTCTGGAGATATGGCGAATCGGACCAAAAAGGATGGGACAAAACGGTCCCAGTCGGAGAAAGGAAGGTGCAGAGGGCCTGGGTCCACCACCACTGTACTCAGCAGGCCCTGCCGGGTCGTTCGACACGCAGCATGGCAGGGATCGGTGACATAACATGTAGCAGTTTCCCTTCACAGAAGCGTCTGCAGCAGGTGGGTGGAGGAGGAGGCAGCAGAACCAGGCCTTTGGAGCACTGTGTCATCTCCTGGTCCTGATGCTTTGAATCTCCCTCTCTGTCTGTCTGTCTGTCACACACACACACACACACACACACACACACACACACACACAGAAGCTGGTCAAGTGCTGTGCAACTGGGATTGCACCTGTCGTCCACAGGAGGGCGCCTAGCTGGGAAGTCCAGTACATTCCATATTAAAGTTGTTGCAAGTGCATTTTTTGTGTAAAAGACAGACACACACACACACACACACACACACACAGTAAGGTCTGAAGTGCAAAATTTGAATTACATTCCTTTGTATCTCTCCCTCTCTCTCTCTCTCTCTCTCTCTCTCTCTCTCTGTCTCTCTCTCTCTCTCTCTGTCTCTCTGTCTCTCTCTCTGTCAACACACACACACACACACACACTCACACACACCAAAGCACACAGACAGAAGCTGGTCACAACTGCTGTGCAACTGGGATTGAACCAGGGGGGCTCCCTCTGCTGGCTCAATGCGGTACAAAGTGTCAGAAGCTGTTAGATATCTGCTTTTGACAATCAATTGCACCTGTCATCCACAGGAGGGCGCCTAGCTGGGAAGTCCAGTACATTCCATATTAAAGTTGTTGCAAGTGCATTTTTTGTGTAAAAGACAGACACACACACACACACACACACACACACACACACACACACACACACACACACACTGTAAGGTCTGAAGTGCAAAATTTGAATTACATTCCTTTGTATCTCTCCCTCTCTCTCTCTCTCTCTCTCTCTCTGTCTCTCTCTCTCTCTCTCTCTCTCTGTCAACACACACACACACACACACACACACACACACACACACACACTCAATGGAGTATAAAATAAAGACCGGGGCAGTTCTCTCACTGGAGTCTCTTAGAGTGGAGGCTGCCCTTGCTAGCAAGAAGTTCTGTGTGTTTCTCTTCTCTGAGTCTTTACTGAAGAAGTGTTTTATAACATTTTCCTTAACAACTGACATGTGTTTTTTGTGTAAAAGAGAGAGAGACACACACACACACACACACACACTCACACTCACAGGCTCAGAGATGAGGGAAAAACAACAGAAATCAGGATAGATTTTAATGTCAGGAGATGCCCTGTGATGCTGGGGCCATTGTGTAAGATTGGAATGTGTACCAGTGGCTGGTGGGTGGTCCTTGAAGGTCCCGGGAGGAGGCGGCGAGGAGGCAGCGGGTGGCTGGGCTTGAGCTGTGGATCAGGGACGTCATTAATTCTGCCTGGTGCTGCGTGTGCCCTGTGCAGCTTGGATGTCTGCCGCTGACGCTCTGTGGTTCCTGTTCTGCTGATCTCCTGGTCCACACACGGCTTCAGGGTGTACTGTACAAGGGGAGAAGAAATGCATCATTGGTTACCAAAATAAAACAGTGTCTTTCTGCCTGTGTCATTCTGTTTGGTTTCTTTGAGCGTTTGTTTCTTAAATACACAGCAAGTGTCACTCTCTCTCTCTCTCTGTCACACACACACACACACACACACACACACACACACACACACACACACACACACACACACACACACACACACACACACACACAGACACTGTGAGGTCTGCAGTTCAAAATTTGAATCTCAGAGCTTGGTGTTTTTGTCTCCCTCCAGTGGACAAATGCAGGTATGATGAGGGTTGGTTAGGTTAGGGGGTAATAGCCAGAGCTTGACGGAATAAAATGGAATAACTGGGAAAGTAAGTGTCGTAGAGGGATGAAAGTGGTGTCTACGGGGGGGTTTCGGGGTGCTCCGGACACCCTGGTGAAGACCCCATGTCGATAGCACCAACGGTTCTGGACTTGGTGTAAATGGGTCCAAATTTGACGGAATAAAAAGGTCAAAGTGGCAGATAGGAGTGTCCGATCGGGCCGATTCCACCACCACTGTACTCAGCAGGCCCTGCCGGGTCGTTCGACACGCAGCATGGCAGGGATCGGTGACATAACATGTAGCAGTTTCCCTTCACAGAAGCGTCTGCAGCAGGTGGGTGGAGGAGGAGGCAGCAGAACCAGGCCTTTGGAGCACTGTGTCATCTCCTGGTCCTGATGCTTTGAATCTCCCTCTCTGTCTGTCTGTCTGTCTGTCTGTCACACACACACACACACACACACAGAAGCTGGTCAAGTGCTGTGCAACTGGGATTGCACCTGTCGTCCACAGGAGGGCGCCTAGCTGGGAAGTCCAGTACATTCCATATTAAAGTTGTTGCAAGTGCATTTTTTGTGTAAAAGACAGACACACACACACACACACACACACACACACAGTAAGGTCTGAAGTGCAAAATTTGAATTACATTCCTTTGTATCTCTCCCTCTCTCTCTCTGTCTCTCTCTCTCTCTCTCTGTCTCTCTCTCTCTCTCTCTGTCAACACACACACACACACACACACTCACACACACCAAAGCACACAGACAGAAGCTGGTCACAACTGCTGTGCAACTGGGATTGAACCAGGGGGGCTCCCTCTGCTGGCTCAATGCGGTACAAAGTGTCAGAAGCTGTTAGATATCTGCTTTTGACAATCAATTGCACCTGTCATCCACAGGAGGGCGCCTAGCTGGGAAGTCCAGTACATTCCATATTAAAGTTGTTGCAAGTGCATTTTTTGTGTAAAAGACAGACACACACACACACACACACACACACACACACACACACTGTAAGGTCTGAAGTGCAAAATTTGAATTACATTCCTTTGTATCTCTCCCTCTCTCTCTCTCTCTCTCTCTCTCTGTCTCTCTCTCTCTCTCTCTCTCTCTGTCAACACACACACACACACACACACACACACACACACACACACTCAATGGAGTATAAAATAAAGACCGGGGCAGTTCTCTCACTGGAGTCTCTTAGAGTGGAGGCTGCCCTTGCTAGCAAGAAGTTCTGTGTGTTTCTCTTCTCTGAGTCTTTACTGAAGAAGTGTTTTATAACATTTTCCTTAACAACTGACATGTGTTTTTTGTGTAAAAGAGAGAGAGACACACACACACACACACACACACACACACACACACACACACACACACACACACACACACACACACACACACACACACACACACACTCACACTCAGCGGCTCAGAGATGAGGGAAAAACAACAGAAATCAGGATAGATTTTAATGTCAGGAGATGCCCTGTGATGCTGGGGCCATTGTGTAAGATTGGAATGTGTACCAGTGGCTGGTGGGTGGTCCTTGAAGGTCCCGGGAGGAGGCGGCGAGGAGGCAGCGGGTGGCTGGGCTTGAGCTGTGGATCAGGGACGTCATTAATTCTGCCTGGTGCTGCGTGTGCCCTGTGCAGCTTGGATGTCTGCCGCTGACGCTCTGTGGTTCCTGTTCTGCTGATCTCCTGGTCCACACACGGCTTCAGGGTGTACTGTACAAGGGGAGAAGAAATGCATCATTGGTTACCAAAATAAAACAGTGTCTTTCTGCCTGTGTCATTCTGTTTGGTTTCTTTGAGCGTTTGTTTCTTAAATACACAGCAAGTGTCACTCTCTCTCTCTCTCTGTCACACACACACACACACACACACACACACACACACACACACACACACACACACACACACACACACACACACACACACACACAGACACTGTGAGGTCTGCAGTTCAAAATTTGAATCTCAGAGCTTGGTGTTTTTGTCTCCCTCCAGTGGACAAATGCAGGTATGATGAGGGTTGGTTAGGTTAGGGGGTAATAGCCAGAGCTTGACGGAATAAAATGGAATAACTGGGAAAGTAAGTGTCGTAGAGGGATGAAAGTGGTGTCTACGGGGGGGTTTCGGGGTGCTCCGGACACCCTGGTGAAGACCCCATGTCGATAGCACCAACGGTTCTGGACTTGGTGTAAATGGGTCCAAATTTGACGGAATAAAAAGGTCAAAGTGGCAGATAGGAGTGTCCGATCGGGCCGATTCCACCACCACTGTACTCAGCAGGCCCTGCCGGGTCGTTCGACACGCAGCATGGCAGGGATCGGTGACATAACATGTAGCAGTTTCCCTTCACAGAAGCGTCTGCAGCAGGTGGGTGGAGGAGGAGGCAGCAGAACCAGGCCTTTGGAGCACTGTGTCATCTCCTGGTCCTGATGCTTTGAATCTCCCTCTCTGTCTGTCTGTCTGTCTGTCTGTCACACACACACACACACACACAGAAGCTGGTCAAGTGCTGTGCAACTGGGATTGCACCTGTCGTCCACAGGAGGGCGCCTAGCTGGGAAGTCCAGTACATTCCATATTAAAGTTGTTGCAAGTGCATTTTTTGTGTAAAAGACAGACACACACACACACACACACACACACACACACACACACACACAGTAAGGTCTGAAGTGCAAAATTTGAATTACATTCCTTTGTATCTCTCCCTCTCTCTCTCTGTCTCTCTCTCTCTCTCTCTGTCTCTCTCTCTCTGTCAACACACACACACACACACACACTCACACACACCAAAGCACACAGACAGAAGCTGGTCACAACTGCTGTGCAACTGGGATTGAACCAGGGGGGCTCCCTCTGCTGGCTCAATGCGGTACAAAGTGTCAGAAGCTGTTAGATATCTGCTTTTGACAATCAATTGCACCTGTCATCCACAGGAGGGCGCCTAGCTGGGAAGTCCAGTACATTCCATATTAAAGTTGTTGCAAGTGCATTTTTTGTGTAAAAGACAGACACACACACACACACACACACACACACACACACACACACACTGTAAGGTCTGAAGTGCAAAATTTGAATTACATTCCTTTGTATCTCTCCCTCTCTCTCTCTCTCTCTCTCTCTCTGTCTCTCTCTCTCTCTCTCTCTCTCTGTCAACACACACACACACACACACACACACACACACACACACACTCAATGGAGTATAAAATAAAGACCGGGGCAGTTCTCTCACTGGAGTCTCTTAGAGTGGAGGCTGCCCTTGCTAGCAAGAAGTTCTGTGTGTTTCTCTTCTCTGAGTCTTTACTGAAGAAGTGTTTTATAACATTTTCCTTAACAACTGACATGTGTTTTTTGTGTAAAAGAGAGAGAGACACACACACACACACACACACACACACACACACACACACACACACACACACACACACACACACACACACACACACACACACACACACACACACACACACACACACACACACACACTCACACTCAGCGGCTCAGAGATGAGGGAAAAACAACAGAAATCAGGATAGATTTTAATGTCAGGAGATGCCCTGTGATGCTGGGGCCATTGTGTAAGATTGGAATGTGTACCAGTGGCTGGTGGGTGGTCCTTGAAGGTCCCGGGAGGAGGCGGCGAGGAGGCAGCGGGTGGCTGGGCTTGAGCTGTGGATCAGGGACGTCATTAATTCTGCCTGGTGCTGCGTGTGCCCTGTGCAGCTTGGATGTCTGCCGCTGACGCTCTGTGGTTCCTGTTCTGCTGATCTCCTGGTCCACACACGGCTTCAGGGTGTACTGTACAAGGGGAGAAGAAATGCATCATTGGTTACCAAAATAAAACAGTGTCTTTCTGCCTGTGTCATTCTGTTTGGTTTCTTTGAGCGTTTGTTTCTTAAATACACAGCAAGTGTCACTCTCTCTCTCTCTCTGTCACACACACACACACACACACACACACACACACACACACACACACACACACACACACTCACACACACACACACACACACACACACAGACACTGTGAGGTCTGCAGTTCAAAATTTGAATCTCAGAGCTTGGTGTTTTTGTCTCCCTCCAGTGGACAAATGCAGGTATGATGAGGGTTGGTTAGGTTAGGGGGTAATAGCCAGAGCTTGACGGAATAAAATGGAATAACTGGGAAAGTAAGTGTCGTAGAGGGATGAAAGTGGTGTCTACGGGGGGGTTTCGGGGTGCTCCGGACACCCTGGTGAAGACCCCATGTCGATAGCACCAACGGTTCTGGACTTGGTGTAAATGGGTCCAAATTTGACGGAATAAAAAGGTCAAAGTGGCAGATAGGAGTGTCCGATCGGGCCGATTCCACCACCACTGTACTCAGCAGGCCCTGCCGGGTCGTTCGACACGCAGCATGGCAGGGATCGGTGACATAACATGTAGCAGTTTCCCTTCACAGAAGCGTCTGCAGCAGGTGGGTGGAGGAGGAGGCAGCAGAACCAGGCCTTTGGAGCACTGTGTCATCTCCTGGTCCTGATGCTTTGAATCTCCCTCTCTGTCTGTCTGTCTGTCTGTCTGTCACACACACACACACACACACAGAAGCTGGTCAAGTGCTGTGCAACTGGGATTGCACCTGTCGTCCACAGGAGGGCGCCTAGCTGGGAAGTCCAGTACATTCCATATTAAAGTTGTTGCAAGTGCATTTTTTGTGTAAAAGACAGACACACACACACACACACACACACACACACACACACACACACACTGTAAGGTCTGAAGTGCAAAATTTGAATTACATTCCTTTGTATCTCTCCCTCTCTCTCTCTCTCTCTCTCTCTCTCTCTCTCTGTCTCTCTCTCTCTCTCTCTGTCAACACACACACACACACACACACACACACTCACACACACCAAAGCACACAGACAGAAGCTGGTCACAACTGCTGTGCAACTGGGATTGAACCAGGGGGGCTCCCTCTGCTGGCTCAATGCGGTACAAAGTGTCAGAAGCTGTTAGATATCTGCTTTTGACAATCAATTGCACCTGTCATCCACAGGAGGGCGCCTAGCTGGGAAGTCCAGTACATTCCATATTAAAGTTGTTGCAAGTGCATTTTTTGTGTAAAAGACAGACACACACACACACACACACACACACACACACTGTAAGGTCTGAAGTGCAAAATTTGAATTACATTCCTTTGTATCTCTCCCTCTCTCTCTCTCTCTCTCTCTCTCTCTGTCTCTCTCTCTCTCTCTCTCTCTCTGTCAACACACACACACACACACACACACACACACACACACACACACACACACACTGTAAGGTCTGAAGTGCAAAATTTGAATTACATTCCTTTGTATCTCTCCCTCTCTCTCTCTCTCTCTGTCTCTCTCTCTCTCTCTCTGTCAACACACACACACACACACACACGCACACACACACGCTCAATGGAGTATAAAATAAAGACCGGGGCAGTTCTCTCACTGGAGTCTCTTAGAGTGGAGGCTGCCCTTGCTAGCAAGAAGTTCTGTGTGTTTCTCTTCTCTGAGTCTTTACTGAAGAAGTGTTTTATAACATTTTCCTTAACAACTGACATGTGTTTTTTGTGTAAAAGAGAGAGAGACACACACACACACACACACACACACACACACACACACACACACACACACTCACACTCAGCGGCTCAGAGATGAGGGAAAAACAACAGAAATCAGGATAGATTTTAATGTCAGGAGATGCCCTGTGATGCTGGGGCCATTGTGTAAGATTGGAATGTGTACCAGTGGCTGGTGGGTGGTCCTTGAAGGTCCCAGGAGGAGGCGGCGAGGAGGCAGCGGGTGGCTGGGCTTCGGCCTTGGCCCAGGAACGTCATTTATTCTGCGTGGTGCCGCGTGTGCCCTGTGCAGCTTCGATGTGTGCGGCTGACGCTCTGTGGTTCCTGTTCCTGTCATAAAAGGCCCTGTACAAGGGGATAAGAAATGCATCATTGGTTACCAAAATAAAACAGTGTCTTTCTGCCTGTGTCATTCTGTTTGGTTTCTTTGAGCGTTTGTTTCTTAAATACACAGCAAGTGTCACTCTCTCTCTCTCTCTCTCTGTCACACACACACACACACACACACACACACCAAAGCACACACACCAAAGCGCGCACACACACACACACACACACACACACACACCAAAGCGCGCACACACACACACACACACACACACACACAGACACAGACACTGTGAGGTTTGCAGTGCAAAATTTGAATTTTAGTGCATGGTGATTTGTCTCCCTCCAGTGGCCCACGGCAGGTATGATGAGGCTTAAATGATAGGTTATGGGGAAAAAGCCAGGAGAGGATGGGACAAAAGTGGAATAACTGAAAAAGTAAGAGGTGTAGAGGGCTGATGTTGGTGTCTAGGTGGGGGTTTTGGTGGGTGCCGGACGCTGTGGCGAAGAGGCCACGCCGATGGCTTCTTCGGTTCTGGAGATATGGCGAATCGGACCAAAAAGGATGGGACAAAACGGTCCCAGTCGGAGAAAGGAAGGTGCAGAGGGCCTGGGTCCACCACCACTGTACTCAGCAGGCCCTGCCGGGTCGTTCGACACGCAGCATGGCAGGGATCGGTGACATAACATGTAGCAGTTTCCCTTCACAGAAGCGTCTGCAGCAGGTGGGTGGAGGAGGAGGCAGCAGAACCAGGCCTTTGGAGCACTGTGTCATCTCCTGGTCCTGATGCTTTGAATCTCCCTCTCTGTCTGTCTGTCTGTCACACACACACACACACACACACACACACACACACACACACACAGAAGCTGGTCAAGTGCTGTGCAACTGGGATTGCACCTGTCGTCCACAGGAGGGCGCCTAGCTGGGAAGTCCAGTACATTCCATATTAAAGTTGTTGCAAGTGCATTTTTTGTGTAAAAGACAGACACACACACACACACACACACACACACACACAGTAAGGTCTGAAGTGCAAAATTTGAATTACATTCCTTTGTATCTCTCCCTCTCTCTCTCTCTCTCTCTCTCTCTCTCTCTCTGTCTCTCTCTCTCTCTCTCTGTCTCTCTGTCTCTCTCTCTGTCAACACACACACACACACACACACTCACACACACCAAAGCACACAGACAGAAGCTGGTCACAACTGCTGTGCAACTGGGATTGAACCAGGGGGGCTCCCTCTGCTGGCTCAATGCGGTACAAAGTGTCAGAAGCTGTTAGATATCTGCTTTTGACAATCAATTGCACCTGTCATCCACAGGAGGGCGCCTAGCTGGGAAGTCCAGTACATTCCATATTAAAGTTGTTGCAAGTGCATTTTTTGTGTAAAAGACAGACACACACACACACACACACACACACACACACACACACACACACACACACTGTAAGGTCTGAAGTGCAAAATTTGAATTACATTCCTTTGTATCTCTCCCTCTCTCTCTCTCTCTCTCTCTCTCTGTCTCTCTCTCTCTCTCTCTCTCTCTGTCAACACACACACACACACACACACACACACACACACACACACACTCAATGGAGTATAAAATAAAGACCGGGGCAGTTCTCTCACTGGAGTCTCTTAGAGTGGAGGCTGCCCTTGCTAGCAAGAAGTTCTGTGTGTTTCTCTTCTCTGAGTCTTTACTGAAGAAGTGTTTTATAACATTTTCCTTAACAACTGACATGTGTTTTTTGTGTAAAAGAGAGAGAGACACACACACACACACACACACACTCACACTCACAGGCTCAGAGATGAGGGAAAAACAACAGAAATCAGGATAGATTTTAATGTCAGGAGATGCCCTGTGATGCTGGGGCCATTGTGTAAGATTGGAATGTGTACCAGTGGCTGGTGGGTGGTCCTTGAAGGTCCCGGGAGGAGGCGGCGAGGAGGCAGCGGGTGGCTGGGCTTGAGCTGTGGATCAGGGACGTCATTAATTCTGCCTGGTGCTGCGTGTGCCCTGTGCAGCTTGGATGTCTGCCGCTGACGCTCTGTGGTTCCTGTTCTGCTGATCTCCTGGTCCACACACGGCTTCAGGGTGTACTGTACAAGGGGAGAAGAAATGCATCATTGGTTACCAAAATAAAACAGTGTCTTTCTGCCTGTGTCATTCTGTTTGGTTTCTTTGAGCGTTTGTTTCTTAAATACACAGCAAGTGTCACTCTCTCTCTCTCTCTGTCACACACACACACACACACACACACACACACACACACACAGACACTGTGAGGTCTGCAGTTCAAAATTTGAATCTCAGAGCTTGGTGTTTTTGTCTCCCTCCAGTGGACAAATGCAGGTATGATGAGGGTTGGTTAGGTTAGGGGGTAATAGCCAGAGCTTGACGGAATAAAATGGAATAACTGGGAAAGTAAGTGTCGTAGAGGGATGAAAGTGGTGTCTACGGGGGGGTTTCGGGGTGCTCCGGACACCCTGGTGAAGACCCCATGTCGATAGCACCAACGGTTCTGGACTTGGTGTAAATGGGTCCAAATTTGACGGAATAAAAAGGTCAAAGTGGCAGATAGGAGTGTCCGATCGGGCCGATTCCACCACCACTGTACTCAGCAGGCCCTGCCGGGTCGTTCGACACGCAGCATGGCAGGGATCGGTGACATAACATGTAGCAGTTTCCCTTCACAGAAGCGTCTGCAGCAGGTGGGTGGAGGAGGAGGCAGCAGAACCAGGCCTTTGGAGCACTGTGTCATCTCCTGGTCCTGATGCTTTGAATCTCCCTCTCTGTCTGTCTGTCTGTCTGTCTGTCACACACACACACACACACACAGAAGCTGGTCAAGTGCTGTGCAACTGGGATTGCACCTGTCGTCCACAGGAGGGCGCCTAGCTGGGAAGTCCAGTACATTCCATATTAAAGTTGTTGCAAGTGCATTTTTTGTGTAAAAGACAGACACACACACACACACACACACACACACACACACACACACACACACACACAGTAAGGTCTGAAGTGCAAAATTTGAATTACATTCCTTTGTATCTCTCCCTCTCTCTCTCTCTCTCTCTCTCTCTCTCTCTCTGTCTCTCTCTCTCTCTCTCTCTGTCAACACACACACACACACACACACACACTCACACACACCAAAGCACACAGACAGAAGCTGGTCACAACTGCTGTGCAACTGGGATTGAACCAGGGGGGCTCCCTCTGCTGGCTCAATGCGGTACAAAGTGTCAGAAGCTGTTAGATATCTGCTTTTGACAATCAATTGCACCTGTCATCCACAGGAGGGCGCCTAGCTGGGAAGTCCAGTACATTCCATATTAAAGTTGTTGCAAGTGCATTTTTTGTGTAAAAGACAGACACACACACACACACACACACACACACACACACACACACACACTGTAAGGTCTGAAGTGCAAAATTTGAATTACATTCCTTTGTATCTCTCCCTCTCTCTCTCTCTCTCTCTCTCTCTGTCTCTCTCTCTCTCTCTCTCTCTCTGTCAACACACACACACACACACACACACACACACTCAATGGAGTATAAAATAAAGACCGGGGCAGTTCTCTCACTGGAGTCTCTTAGAGTGGAGGCTGCCCTTGCTAGCAAGAAGTTCTGTGTGTTTCTCTTCTCTGAGTCTTTACTGAAGAAGTGTTTTATAACATTTTCCTTAACAACTGACATGTGTTTTTTGTGTAAAAGAGAGAGAGACACACACACACACACACACACACACACACACACACACACACACACACACACACACACACACACACACACACTCACACTCAGCGGCTCAGAGATGAGGGAAAAACAACAGAAATCAGGATAGATTTTAATGTCAGGAGATGCCCTGTGATGCTGGGGCCATTGTGTAAGATTGGAATGTGTACCAGTGGCTGGTGGGTGGTCCTTGAAGGTCCCGGGAGGAGGCGGCGAGGAGGCAGCGGGTGGCTGGGCTTGAGCTGTGGATCAGGGACGTCATTAATTCTGCCTGGTGCTGCGTGTGCCCTGTGCAGCTTGGATGTCTGCCGCTGACGCTCTGTGGTTCCTGTTCTGCTGATCTCCTGGTCCACACACGGCTTCAGGGTGTACTGTACAAGGGGAGAAGAAATGCATCATTGGTTACCAAAATAAAACAGTGTCTTTCTGCCTGTGTCATTCTGTTTGGTTTCTTTGAGCGTTTGTTTCTTAAATACACAGCAAGTGTCACTCTCTCTCTCTCTCTGTCACACACACACACACACACACACACACACACACACACACACACACACACACACACACACACAGACACTGTGAGGTCTGCAGTTCAAAATTTGAATCTCAGAGCTTGGTGTTTTTGTCTCCCTCCAGTGGACAAATGCAGGTATGATGAGGGTTGGTTAGGTTAGGGGGTAATAGCCAGAGCTTGACGGAATAAAATGGAATAACTGGGAAAGTAAGTGTCGTAGAGGGATGAAAGTGGTGTCTACGGGGGGGTTTCGGGGTGCTCCGGACACCCTGGTGAAGACCCCATGTCGATAGCACCAACGGTTCTGGACTTGGTGTAAATGGGTCCAAATTTGACGGAATAAAAAGGTCAAAGTGGCAGATAGGAGTGTCCGATCGGGCCGATTCCACCACCACTGTACTCAGCAGGCCCTGCCGGGTCGTTCGACACGCAGCATGGCAGGGATCGGTGACATAACATGTAGCAGTTTCCCTTCACAGAAGCGTCTGCAGCAGGTGGGTGGAGGAGGAGGCAGCAGAACCAGGCCTTTGGAGCACTGTGTCATCTCCTGGTCCTGATGCTTTGAATCTCCCTCTCTGTCTGTCTGTCTGTCTGTCTGTCACACACACACACACACACACAGAAGCTGGTCAAGTGCTGTGCAACTGGGATTGCACCTGTCGTCCACAGGAGGGCGCCTAGCTGGGAAGTCCAGTACATTCCATATTAAAGTTGTTGCAAGTGCATTTTTTGTGTAAAAGACAGACACACACACACACACACACACACACACACACACACAGTAAGGTCTGAAGTGCAAAATTTGAATTACATTCCTTTGTATCTCTCCCTCTCTCTCTCTCTCTCTCTCTCTCTCTCTCTCTGTCTCTCTCTCTCTCTCTCTGTCAACACACACACACACACACACACACACTCACACACACCAAAGCACACAGACAGAAGCTGGTCACAACTGCTGTGCAACTGGGATTGAACCAGGGGGGCTCCCTCTGCTGGCTCAATGCGGTACAAAGTGTCAGAAGCTGTTAGATATCTGCTTTTGACAATCAATTGCACCTGTCATCCACAGGAGGGCGCCTAGCTGGGAAGTCCAGTACATTCCATATTAAAGTTGTTGCAAGTGCATTTTTTGTGTAAAAGACAGACACACACACACACACACACACACACACACTGTAAGGTCTGAAGTGCAAAATTTGAATTACATTCCTTTGTATCTCTCCCTCTCTCTCTCTCTCTCTCTCTCTCTCTGTCTCTCTCTCTCTCTCTCTCTCTCTGTCAACACACACACACACACACACACACACACACACACACACACACACACACACACACACACACACTGTAAGGTCTGAAGTGCAAAATTTGAATTACATTCCTTTGTATCTCTCCCTCTCTCTCTCTCTCTCTGTCTCTCTCTCTCTCTCTCTGTCAACACACACACACACACACACACGCACACACACACGCTCAATGGAGTATAAAATAAAGACCGGGGCAGTTCTCTCACTGGAGTCTCTTAGAGTGGAGGCTGCCCTTGCTAGCAAGAAGTTCTGTGTGTTTCTCTTCTCTGAGTCTTTACTGAAGAAGTGTTTTATAACATTTTCCTTAACAACTGACATGTGTTTTTTGTGTAAAAGAGAGAGAGACACACACACACACACACACACACACACACACACACACACACACACACACTCACACTCAGCGGCTCAGAGATGAGGGAAAAACAACAGAAATCAGGATAGATTTTAATGTCAGGAGATGCCCTGTGATGCTGGGGCCATTGTGTAAGATTGGAATGTGTACCAGTGGCTGGTGGGTGGTCCTTGAAGGTCCCAGGAGGAGGTGGCGAGGAGGCAGCGGGTGGCTGGGCTTCGGCCTTGGCCCAGGAACGTCATTTATTCTGCGTGGTGCCGCGTGTGCCCTGTGCAGCTTCGATGTGTGCGGCTGACGCTCTGTGGTTCCTGTTCCTGTCATAAAAGGCCCTGTACAAGGGGATAAGAAATGCATCATTGGTTACCAAAATAAAACAGTGTCTTTCTGCCTGTGTCATTCTGTTTGGTTTCTTTGAGCGTTTGTTTCTTAAATACACAGCAAGTGTCACTCTCTCTCTCTCTCTCTCTGTCACACACACACACACACACACACACACCAAAGCACACACACCAAAGCGCGCACACACACACACACACACACACACACCAAAGCGCGCACACACACACACACACACACACACACACAGACACAGACACTGTGAGGTTTGCAGTGCAAAATTTGAATTTTAGTGCATGGTGATTTGTCTCCCTCCAGTGGCCCACGGCAGGTATGATGAGGCTTAAATGATAGGTTATGGGGAAAAAGCCAGGAGAGGATGGGACAAAAGTGGAATAACTGAAAAAGTAAGAGGTGTAGAGGGCTGATGTTGGTGTCTAGGTGGGGGTTTTGGTGGGTGCCGGACGCTGTGGCGAAGAGGCCACGCCGATGGCTTCTTCGGTTCTGGAGATATGGCGAATCGGACCAAAAAGGATGGGACAAAACGGTCCCAGTCGGAGAAAGGAAGGTGCAGAGGGCCTGGGTCCACCACCACTGTACTCAGCAGGCCCTGCCGGGTCGTTCGACACGCAGCATGGCAGGGATCGGTGACATAACATGTAGCAGTTTCCCTTCACAGAAGCGTCTGCAGCAGGTGGGTGGAGGAGGAGGCAGCAGAACCAGGCCTTTGGAGCACTGTGTCATCTCCTGGTCCTGATGCTTTGATTCTCCCTCTCTGTCTGTCTGTCTGTCACACACACACACACACACACACACACACACACACACACACAGAAGCTGGTCAAGTGCTGTGCAACTGGGATTGCACCTGTCGTCCACAGGAGGGCGCCTAGCTGGGAAGTCCAGTACATTCCATATTAAAGTTGTTGCAAGTGCATTTTTTGTGTAAAAGACAGACACACACACACACACACACACACACACAGTAAGGTCTGAAGTGCAAAATTTGAATTACATTCCTTTGTATCTCTCCCTCTCTCTCTCTCTCTCTCTCTCTCTCTCTCTCTGTCTCTCTCTCTCTCTCTCTGTCTCTCTGTCTCTCTCTCTGTCAACACACACACACACACACACACTCACACACACCAAAGCACACAGACAGAAGCTGGTCACAACTGCTGTGCAACTGGGATTGAACCAGGGGGGCTCCCTCTGCTGGCTCAATGCGGTACAAAGTGTCAGAAGCTGTTAGATATCTGCTTTTGACAATCAATTGCACCTGTCATCCACAGGAGGGCGCCTAGCTGGGAAGTCCAGTACATTCCATATTAAAGTTGTTGCAAGTGCATTTTTTGTGTAAAAGACAGACACACACACACACACACACACACACACACACACACACACACACACACACACTGTAAGGTCTGAAGTGCAAAATTTGAATTACATTCCTTTGTATCTCTCCCTCTCTCTCTCTCTCTCTCTCTCTCTGTCTCTCTCTCTCTCTCTCTCTCTCTGTCAACACACACACACACACACACACACACACACACACACACACACTCAATGGAGTATAAAATAAAGACCGGGGCAGTTCTCTCACTGGAGTCTCTTAGAGTGGAGGCTGCCCTTGCTAGCAAGAAGTTCTGTGTGTTTCTCTTCTCTGAGTCTTTACTGAAGAAGTGTTTTATAACATTTTCCTTAACAACTGACATGTGTTTTTTGTGTAAAAGAGAGAGAGACACACACACACACACACACACACTCACACTCAGCGGCTCAGAGATGAGGGAAAAACAACAGAAATCAGGATAGATTTTAATGTCAGGAGATGCCCTGTGATGCTGGGGCCATTGTGTAAGATTGGAATGTGTACCAGTGGCTGGTGGGTGGTCCTTGAAGGTCCCGGGAGGAGGCGGCGAGGAGGCAGCGGGTGGCTGGGCTTGAGCTGTGGATCAGGGACGTCATTAATTCTGCCTGGTGCTGCGTGTGCCCTGTGCAGCTTGGATGTCTGCCGCTGACGCTCTGTGGTTCCTGTTCTGCTGATCTCCTGGTCCACACACGGCTTCAGGGTGTACTGTACAAGGGGAGAAGAAATGCATCATTGGTTACCAAAATAAAACAGTCTTTCTGCCTGTGTCATTCTGTTTGGTTTCTTTGAGCGTTTGTTTCTTAAATACACAGCAAGTGTCACTCTCTCTCTCTCTCTGTCACACACACACACACACACACACACACACACACACACACACACACACACACACACACACACACACAGACACTGTGAGGTCTGCAGTTCAAAATTTGAATCTCAGAGCTTGGTGTTTTTGTCTCCCTCCAGTGGACAAATGCAGGTATGATGAGGGTTGGTTAGGTTAGGGGGTAATAGCCAGAGCTTGACGGAATAAAATGGAATAACTGGGAAAGTAAGTGTCGTAGAGGGATGAAAGTGGTGTCTACGGGGGGGTTTCGGGGTGCTCCGGACACCCTGGTGAAGACCCCATGTCGATAGCACCAACGGTTCTGGACTTGGTGTAAATGGGTCCAAATTTGACGGAATAAAAAGGTCAAAGTGGCAGATAGGAGTGTCCGATCGGGCCGATTCCACCACCACTGTACTCAGCAGGCCCTGCCGGGTCGTTCGACACGCAGCATGGCAGGGATCGGTGACATAACATGTAGCAGTTTCCCTTCACAGAAGCGTCTGCAGCAGGTGGGTGGAGGAGGAGGCAGCAGAACCAGGCCTTTGGAGCACTGTGTCATCTCCTGGTCCTGATGCTTTGAATCTCCCTCTCTGTCTGTCTGTCTGTCTGTCTGTCACACACACACACACACACACAGAAGCTGGTCAAGTGCTGTGCAACTGGGATTGCACCTGTCGTCCACAGGAGGGCGCCTAGCTGGGAAGTCCAGTACATTCCATATTAAAGTTGTTGCAAGTGCATTTTTTGTGTAAAAGACAGACACACACACACACACACACACACACACACACACACACACACACAGTAAGGTCTGAAGTGCAAAATTTGAATTACATTCCTTTGTATCTCTCCCTCTCTCTCTCTCTCTCTCTCTCTCTCTCTCTCTGTCTCTCTCTCTCTCTCTCTGTCAACACACACACACACACACACACACACTCACACACACCAAAGCACACAGACAGAAGCTGGTCACAACTGCTGTGCAACTGGGATTGAACCAGGGGGGCTCCCTCTGCTGGCTCAATGCGGTACAAAGTGTCAGAAGCTGTTAGATATCTGCTTTTGACAATCAATTGCACCTGTCATCCACAGGAGGGCGCCTAGCTGGGAAGTCCAGTACATTCCATATTAAAGTTGTTGCAAGTGCATTTTTTGTGTAAAAGACAGACACACACACACACACACACACACACACACTGTAAGGTCTGAAGTGCAAAATTTGAATTACATTCCTTTGTATCTCTCCCTCTCTCTCTCTCTCTCTCTCTCTCTCTGTCTCTCTCTCTCTCTCTCTCTCTCTGTCAACACACACACACACACACACACACACACACACACACACACACACACACACACACACACTGTAAGGTCTGAAGTGCAAAATTTGAATTACATTCCTTTGTATCTCTCCCTCTCTCTCTCTCTCTCTGTCTCTCTCTCTCTCTCTCTGTCAACACACACACACACACACACACGCACACACACACGCTCAATGGAGTATAAAATAAAGACCGGGGCAGTTCTCTCACTGGAGTCTCTTAGAGTGGAGGCTGCCCTTGCTAGCAAGAAGTTCTGTGTGTTTCTCTTCTCTGAGTCTTTACTGAAGAAGTGTTTTATAACATTTTCCTTAACAACTGACATGTGTTTTTTGTGTAAAAGAGAGAGAGACACACACACACACACACACACACACACACACACACACACACACACACACTCACACTCAGCGGCTCAGAGATGAGGGAAAAACAACAGAAATCAGGATAGATTTTAATGTCAGGAGATGCCCTGTGATGCTGGGGCCATTGTGTAAGATTGGAATGTGTACCAGTGGCTGGTGGGTGGTCCTTGAAGGTCCCAGGAGGAGGTGGCGAGGAGGCAGCGGGTGGCTGGGCTTCGGCCTTGGCCCAGGAACGTCATTTATTCTGCGTGGTGCCGCGTGTGCCCTGTGCAGCTTCGATGTGTGCGGCTGACGCTCTGTGGTTCCTGTTCCTGTCATAAAAGGCCCTGTACAAGGGGATAAGAAATGCATCATTGGTTACCAAAATAAAACAGTGTCTTTCTGCCTGTGTCATTCTGTTTGGTTTCTTTGAGCGTTTGTTTCTTAAATACACAGCAAGTGTCACTCTCTCTCTCTCTCTCTCTGTCACACACACACACACACACACACACACACCAAAGCACACACACCAAAGCGCGCACACACACACACACACACACACACACCAAAGCGCGCACACACACACACACACACACACACACACAGACACAGACACTGTGAGGTTTGCAGTGCAAAATTTGAATTTTAGTGCATGGTGATTTGTCTCCCTCCAGTGGCCCACGGCAGGTATGATGAGGCTTAAATGATAGGTTATGGGGAAAAAGCCAGGAGAGGATGGGACAAAAGTGGAATAACTGAAAAAGTAAGAGGTGTAGAGGGCTGATGTTGGTGTCTAGGTGGGGGTTTTGGTGGGTGCCGGACGCTGTGGCGAAGAGGCCACGCCGATGGCTTCTTCGGTTCTGGAGATATGGCGAATCGGACCAAAAAGGATGGGACAAAACGGTCCCAGTCGGAGAAAGGAAGGTGCAGAGGGCCTGGGTCCACCACCACTGTACTCAGCAGGCCCTGCCGGGTCGTTCGACACGCAGCATGGCAGGGATCGGTGACATAACATGTAGCAGTTTCCCTTCACAGAAGCGTCTGCAGCAGGTGGGTGGAGGAGGAGGCAGCAGAACCAGGCCTTTGGAGCACTGTGTCATCTCCTGGTCCTGATGCTTTGAATCTCCCTCTCTGTCTGTCTGTCTGTCACACACACACACACACACACACACACACACACACACACACAGAAGCTGGTCAAGTGCTGTGCAACTGGGATTGCACCTGTCGTCCACAGGAGGGCGCCTAGCTGGGAAGTCCAGTACATTCCATATTAAAGTTGTTGCAAGTGCATTTTTTGTGTAAAAGACAGACACACACACACACACACACACACACACACAGTAAGGTCTGAAGTGCAAAATTTGAATTACATTCCTTTGTATCTCTCCCTCTCTCTCTCTCTCTCTCTCTCTCTCTCTCTCTGTCTCTCTCTCTCTCTCTCTGTCTCTCTGTCTCTCTCTCTGTCAACACACACACACACACACACACTCACACACACCAAAGCACACAGACAGAAGCTGGTCACAACTGCTGTGCAACTGGGATTGAACCAGGGGGGCTCCCTCTGCTGGCTCAATGCGGTACAAAGTGTCAGAAGCTGTTAGATATCTGCTTTTGACAATCAATTGCACCTGTCATCCACAGGAGGGCGCCTAGCTGGGAAGTCCAGTACATTCCATATTAAAGTTGTTGCAAGTGCATTTTTTGTGTAAAAGACAGACACACACACACACACACACACACACACACACACACACACACACACACACTGTAAGGTCTGAAGTGCAAAATTTGAATTACATTCCTTTGTATCTCTCCCTCTCTCTCTCTCTCTCTCTCTCTCTGTCTCTCTCTCTCTCTCTCTCTCTCTGTCAACACACACACACACACACACACACACACACACACACACACACTCAATGGAGTATAAAATAAAGACCGGGGCAGTTCTCTCACTGGAGTCTCTTAGAGTGGAGGCTGCCCTTGCTAGCAAGAAGTTCTGTGTGTTTCTCTTCTCTGAGTCTTTACTGAAGAAGTGTTTTATAACATTTTCCTTAACAACTGACATGTGTTTTTTGTGTAAAAGAGAGAGAGACACACACACACACACACACACACTCACACTCACAGGCTCAGAGATGAGGGAAAAACAACAGAAATCAGGATAGATTTTAATGTCAGGAGATGCCCTGTGATGCTGGGGCCATTGTGTAAGATTGGAATGTGTACCAGTGGCTGGTGGGTGGTCCTTGAAGGTCCCGGGAGGAGGCGGCGAGGAGGCAGCGGGTGGCTGGGCTTGAGCTGTGGATCAGGGACGTCATTAATTCTGCCTGGTGCTGCGTGTGCCCTGTGCAGCTTGGATGTCTGCCGCTGACGCTCTGTGGTTCCTGTTCTGCTGATCTCCTGGTCCACACACGGCTTCAGGGTGTACTGTACAAGGGGAGAAGAAATGCATCATTGGTTACCAAAATAAAACAGTGTCTTTCTGCCTGTGTCATTCTGTTTGGTTTCTTTGAGCGTTTGTTTCTTAAATACACAGCAAGTGTCACTCTCTCTCTCTCTCTGTCACACACACACACACACACACACACACACACACACACACAGACACTGTGAGGTCTGCAGTTCAAAATTTGAATCTCAGAGCTTGGTGTTTTTGTCTCCCTCCAGTGGACAAATGCAGGTATGATGAGGGTTGGTTAGGTTAGGTTAGGGGGTAATAGCCAGAGCTTGACGGAATAAAATGGAATAACTGGGAAAGTAAGTGTCGTAGAGGGATGAAAGTGGTGTCTACGGGGGGGTTTCGGGGTGCTCCGGACACCCTGGTGAAGACCCCATGTCGATAGCACCAACGGTTCTGGACTTGGTGTAAATGGGTCCAAATTTGACGGAATAAAAAGGTCAAAGTGGCAGATAGGAGTGTCCGATCGGGCCGATTCCACCACCACTGTACTCAGCAGGCCCTGCCGGGTCGTTCGACACGCAGCATGGCAGGGATCGGTGACATAACATGTAGCAGTTTCCCTTCACAGAAGCGTCTGCAGCAGGTGGGTGGAGGAGGAGGCAGCAGAACCAGGCCTTTGGAGCACTGTGTCATCTCCTGGTCCTGATGCTTTGAATCTCCCTCTCTGTCTGTCTGTCTGTCTGTCTGTCACACACACACACACACACACAGAAGCTGGTCAAGTGCTGTGCAACTGGGATTGCACCTGTCGTCCACAGGAGGGCGCCTAGCTGGGAAGTCCAGTACATTCCATATTAAAGTTGTTGCAAGTGCATTTTTTGTGTAAAAGACAGACACACACACACACACACACACACACACACACACACACACACACACACAGTAAGGTCTGAAGTGCAAAATTTGAATTACATTCCTTTGTATCTCTCCCTCTCTCTCTCTCTCTCTCTCTCTCTCTCTCTCTGTCTCTCTCTCTCTCTCTCTCTGTCAACACACACACACACACACACACACACTCACACACACCAAAGCACACAGACAGAAGCTGGTCACAACTGCTGTGCAACTGGGATTGAACCAGGGGGGCTCCCTCTGCTGGCTCAATGCGGTACAAAGTGTCAGAAGCTGTTAGATATCTGCTTTTGACAATCAATTGCACCTGTCATCCACAGGAGGGCGCCTAGCTGGGAAGTCCAGTACATTCCATATTAAAGTTGTTGCAAGTGCATTTTTTGTGTAAAAGACAGACACACACACACACACACACACACACACACACACACACACACACTGTAAGGTCTGAAGTGCAAAATTTGAATTACATTCCTTTGTATCTCTCCCTCTCTCTCTCTCTCTCTCTCTCTCTGTCTCTCTCTCTCTCTCTCTCTCTCTGTCAACACACACACACACACACACACACACACACTCAATGGAGTATAAAATAAAGACCGGGGCAGTTCTCTCACTGGAGTCTCTTAGAGTGGAGGCTGCCCTTGCTAGCAAGAAGTTCTGTGTGTTTCTCTTCTCTGAGTCTTTACTGAAGAAGTGTTTTATAACATTTTCCTTAACAACTGACATGTGTTTTTTGTGTAAAAGAGAGAGAGACACACACACACACACACACACACACACACACACACACACACACACACACACACACACACACACACACACTCACACTCAGCGGCTCAGAGATGAGGGAAAAACAACAGAAATCAGGATAGATTTTAATGTCAGGAGATGCCCTGTGATGCTGGGGCCATTGTGTAAGATTGGAATGTGTACCAGTGGCTGGTGGGTGGTCCTTGAAGGTCCCGGGAGGAGGCGGCGAGGAGGCAGCGGGTGGCTGGGCTTGAGCTGTGGATCAGGGACGTCATTAATTCTGCCTGGTGCTGCGTGTGCCCTGTGCAGCTTGGATGTCTGCCGCTGACGCTCTGTGGTTCCTGTTCTGCTGATCTCCTGGTCCACACACGGCTTCAGGGTGTACTGTACAAGGGGAGAAGAAATGCATCATTGGTTACCAAAATAAAACAGTGTCTTTCTGCCTGTGTCATTCTGTTTGGTTTCTTTGAGCGTTTGTTTCTTAAATACACAGCAAGTGTCACTCTCTCTCTCTCTCTGTCACACACACACACACACACACACACACACACACACACACACACACACACACACACAGACACTGTGAGGTCTGCAGTTCAAAATTTGAATCTCAGAGCTTGGTGTTTTTGTCTCCCTCCAGTGGACAAATGCAGGTATGATGAGGGTTGGTTAGGTTAGGGGGTAATAGCCAGAGCTTGACGGAATAAAATGGAATAACTGGGAAAGTAAGTGTCGTAGAGGGATGAAAGTGGTGTCTACGGGGGGGTTTCGGGGTGCTCCGGACACCCTGGTGAAGACCCCATGTCGATAGCACCAACGGTTCTGGACTTGGTGTAAATGGGTCCAAATTTGACGGAATAAAAAGGTCAAAGTGGCAGATAGGAGTGTCCGATCGGGCCGATTCCACCACCACTGTACTCAGCAGGCCCTGCCGGGTCGTTCGACACGCAGCATGGCAGGGATCGGTGACATAACATGTAGCAGTTTCCCTTCACAGAAGCGTCTGCAGCAGGTGGGTGGAGGAGGAGGCAGCAGAACCAGGCCTTTGGAGCACTGTGTCATCTCCTGGTCCTGATGCTTTGAATCTCCCTCTCTGTCTGTCTGTCTGTCTGTCTGTCACACACACACACACACACACAGAAGCTGGTCAAGTGCTGTGCAACTGGGATTGCACCTGTCGTCCACAGGAGGGCGCCTAGCTGGGAAGTCCAGTACATTCCATATTAAAGTTGTTGCAAGTGCATTTTTTGTGTAAAAGACAGACACACACACACACACACACACACACACACACACACACACACACAGTAAGGTCTGAAGTGCAAAATTTGAATTACATTCCTTTGTATCTCTCCCTCTCTCTCTCTCTCTCTCTCTCTCTCTCTCTCTGTCTCTCTCTCTCTCTCTCTGTCAACACACACACACACACACACACACACTCACACACACCAAAGCACACAGACAGAAGCTGGTCACAACTGCTGTGCAACTGGGATTGAACCAGGGGGGCTCCCTCTGCTGGCTCAATGCGGTACAAAGTGTCAGAAGCTGTTAGATATCTGCTTTTGACAATCAATTGCACCTGTCATCCACAGGAGGGCGCCTAGCTGGGAAGTCCAGTACATTCCATATTAAAGTTGTTGCAAGTGCATTTTTTGTGTAAAAGACAGACACACACACACACACACACACACACACACTGTAAGGTCTGAAGTGCAAAATTTGAATTACATTCCTTTGTATCTCTCCCTCTCTCTCTCTCTCTCTCTCTCTCTCTGTCTCTCTCTCTCTCTCTCTCTCTCTGTCAACACACACACACACACACACACACACACACACACACACACACACACACACACACACACACTGTAAGGTCTGAAGTGCAAAATTTGAATTACATTCCTTTGTATCTCTCCCTCTCTCTCTCTCTCTCTGTCTCTCTCTCTCTCTCTCTGTCAACACACACACACACACACACACGCACACACACACGCTCAATGGAGTATAAAATAAAGACCGGGGCAGTTCTCTCACTGGAGTCTCTTAGAGTGGAGGCTGCCCTTGCTAGCAAGAAGTTCTGTGTGTTTCTCTTCTCTGAGTCTTTACTGAAGAAGTGTTTTATAACATTTTCCTTAACAACTGACATGTGTTTTTTGTGTAAAAGAGAGAGAGACACACACACACACACACACACACACACACACACACACACACACACACACACACTCACACTCAGCGGCTCAGAGATGAGGGAAAAACAACAGAAATCAGGATAGATTTTAATGTCAGGAGATGCCCTGTGATGCTGGGGCCATTGTGTAAGATTGGAATGTGTACCAGTGGCTGGTGGGTGGTCCTTGAAGGTCCCAGGAGGAGGTGGCGAGGAGGCAGCGGGTGGCTGGGCTTCGGCCTTGGCCCAGGAACGTCATTTATTCTGCGTGGTGCCGCGTGTGCCCTGTGCAGCTTCGATGTGTGCGGCTGACGCTCTGTGGTTCCTGTTCCTGTCATAAAAGGCCCTGTACAAGGGGATAAGAAATGCATCATTGGTTACCAAAATAAAACAGTGTCTTTCTGCCTGTGTCATTCTGTTTGGTTTCTTTGAGCGTTTGTTTCTTAAATACACAGCAAGTGTCACTCTCTCTCTCTCTCTCTCTGTCACACACACACACACACACACACACACACCAAAGCACACACACCAAAGCGCGCACACACACACACACACACACACACACCAAAGCGCGCGCACACACACACACACACACACACACACACAGACACAGACACTGTGAGGTTTGCAGTGCAAAATTTGAATTTTAGTGCATGGTGATTTGTCTCCCTCCAGTGGCCCACGGCAGGTATGATGAGGCTTAAATGATAGGTTATGGGGAAAAAGCCAGGAGAGGATGGGACAAAAGTGGAATAACTGAAAAAGTAAGAGGTGTAGAGGGCTGATGTTGGTGTCTAGGTGGGGGTTTTGGTGGGTGCCGGACGCTGTGGCGAAGAGGCCACGCCGATGGCTTCTTCGGTTCTGGAGATATGGCGAATCGGACCAAAAAGGATGGGACAAAACGGTCCCAGTCGGAGAAAGGAAGGTGCAGAGGGCCTGGGTCCACCACCACTGTACTCAGCAGGCCCTGCCGGGTCGTTCGACACGCAGCATGGCAGGGATCGGTGACATAACATGTAGCAGTTTCCCTTCACAGAAGCGTCTGCAGCAGGTGGGTGGAGGAGGAGGCAGCAGAACCAGGCCTTTGGAGCACTGTGTCATCTCCTGGTCCTGATGCTTTGAATCTCCCTCTCTGTCTGTCTGTCTGTCTGTCTGTCACACACACACACACACACACACACACACACACACACACAGAAGCTGGTCAAGTGCTGTGCAACTGGGATTGCACCTGTCGTCCACAGGAGGGCGCCTAGCTGGGAAGTCCAGTACATTCCATATTAAAGTTGTTGCAAGTGCATTTTTTGTGTAAAAGACAGACACACACACACACACACACACACACACACACACACACACACACAGTAAGGTCTGAAGTGCAAAATTTGAATTACATTCCTTTGTATCTCTCCCTCTCTCTCTCTCTCTCTCTCTCTCTCTCTCTCTGTCTCTCTCTCTCTCTCTCTGTCAACACACACACACACACACACACACTCACACACACCAAAGCACACAGACAGAAGCTGGTCACAACTGCTGTGCAACTGGGATTGAACCAGGGGGGCTCCCTCTGCTGGCTCAATGCGGTACAAAGTGTCAGAAGCTGTTAGATATCTGCTTTTGACAATCAATTGCACCTGTCATCCACAGGAGGGCGCCTAGCTGGGAAGTCCAGTACATTCCATATTAAAGTTGTTGCAAGTGCATTTTTTGTGTAAAAGACAGACACACACACACACACACACACACACACACTGTAAGGTCTGAAGTGCAAAATTTGAATTACATTCCTTTGTATCTCTCCCTCTCTCTCTCTCTCTCTCTCTCTCTCTCTGTCTCTCTCTCTCTCTCTCTCTCTCTGTCAACACACACACACACACACACACACACACACACACACACACTGTAAGGTCTGAAGTGCAAAATTTGAATTACATTCCTTTGTATCTCTCCCTCTCTCTCTCTCTCTCTGTCTCTCTCTCTCTCTCTCTGTCAACACACACACACACACACACACACGCACACACACACGCTCAATGGAGTATAAAATAAAGACCGGGGCAGTTCTCTCACTGGAGTCTCTTAGAGTGGAGGCTGCCCTTGCTAGCAAGAAGTTCTGTGTGTTTCTCTTCTCTGAGTCTTTACTGAAGAAGTGTTTTATAACATTTTCCTTAACAACTGACATGTGTTTTTTGTGTAAAAGAGAGAGAGACACACACACACACACACACACACACACACACACACACACACACACACACACAGCGGCTCAGAGATGAGGGAAAAACAACAGAAATCAGGATAGATTTTAATGTCAGGAGATGCCCTGTGATGCTGGGGCCATTGTGTAAGATTGGAATGTGTACCAGTGGCTGGTGGGTGGTCCTTGAAGGTCCCAGGAGGAGGCGGCGAGGAGGCAGCGGGTGGCTGGGCTTCGGCCTTGGCCCAGGAACGTCATTTATTCTGCGTGGTGCCGCGTGTGCCCTGTGCAGCTTCGATATGTGCGGCTGACGCTCTGTGGTTCCTGTTCCTGTCATAAAAGGCCCTGTACAAGGGGATAAGAAATGCATCATTGGTTACCAAAATAAAACAGTGTCTTTCTGCCTGTGTCATTCTGTTTGGTTTCTTTGAGCGTTTGTTTCTTAAATACACAGCAAGTGTCACTCTCTCTCTCTCTCTCTCTGTCACACACACACACACACACACACACACACCAAAGCACACACACCAAAGCGCGCACACACACACACACACACACACACACCAAAGCGCGCACACACACACACACACACACACACACACAGACACAGACACTGTGAGGTTTGCAGTGCAAAATTTGAATTTTAGTGCATGGTGATTTGTCTCCCTCCAGTGGCCCACGGCAGGTATGATGAGGCTTAAATGATAGGTTATGGGGAAAAAGCCAGGAGAGGATGGGACAAAAGTGGAATAACTGAAAAAGTAAGAGGTGTAGAGGGCTGATGTTGGTGTCTAGGTGGGGGTTTTGGTGGGTGCCGGACGCTGTGGCGAAGAGGCCACGCCGATGGCTTCTTCGGTTCTGGAGATATGGCGAATCGGACCAAAAAGGATGGGACAAAACGGTCCCAGTCGGAGAAAGGAAGGTGCAGAGGGCCTGGGTCCACCACCACTGTACTCAGCAGGCCCTGCCGGGTCGTTCGACACGCAGCATGGCAGGGATCGGTGACATAACATGTAGCAGTTTCCCTTCACAGAAGCGTCTGCAGCAGGTGGGTGGAGGAGGAGGCAGCAGAACCAGGCCTTTGGAGCACTGTGTCATCTCCTGGTCCTGATGCTTTGAATCTCCCTCTCTGTCTGTCTGTCTGTCTGTCTGTCACACACACACACACACACACACACACACACACACACACAGAAGCTGGTCAAGTGCTGTGCAACTGGGATTGCACCTGTCGTCCACAGGAGGGCGCCTAGCTGGGAAGTCCAGTACATTCCATATTAAAGTTGTTGCAAGTGCATTTTTTGTGTAAAAGACAGACACACACACACACACACACACACACACACTGTAAGGTCTGAAGTGCAAAATTTGAATTACATTCCTTTGTATCTCTCCCTCTCTCTCTCTCTCTCTCTCTCTCTCTCTCTGTCTCTCTCTCTCTCTCTCTGTCAACACACACACACACACACACACTCACACACACCAAAGCACACAGACAGAAGCTGGTCACAACTGCTGTGCAACTGGGATTGAACCAGGGGGGCTCCCTCTGCTGGCTCAATGCGGTACAAAGTGTCAGAAGCTGTTAGATATCTGCTTTTGACAATCAATTGCACCTGTCATCCACAGGAGGGCGCCTAGCTGGGAAGTCCAGTACATTCCATATTAAAGTTGTTGCAAGTGCATTTTTTGTGTAAAAGACAGACACACACACACACACACACACACACACACACACACACACTGTAAGGTCTGAAGTGCAAAATTTGAATTACATTCCTTTGTATCTCTCCCTCTCTCTCTCTCTCTCTCTCTCTCTCTGTCTCTCTCTCTCTCTCTCTCTCTCTCTCTCTGTCAACACACACACACACACACACACACACACACACACACTCAATGGAGTATAAAATAAAGACCGGGGCAGTTCTCTCACTGGAGTCTCTTAGAGTGGAGGCTGCCCTTGCTAGCAAGAAGTTCTGTGTGTTTCTCTTCTCTGAGTCTTTACTGAAGAAGTGTTTTATAACATTTTCCTTAACAACTGACATGTGTTTTTTGTGTAAAAGAGAGAGAGACACACACACACACACACACACACACACACACACACACACACACACACACACACACACACACACACACACACACACTCACAGGCTCAGAGATGAGGGAAAAACAACAGAAATCAGGATAGATTTTAATGTCAGGAGATGCCCTGTGATGCTGGGGCCATTGTGTAAGATTGGAATGTGTACCAGTGGCTGGTGGGTGGTCCTTGAAGGTCCCGGGAGGAGGCGGCGAGGAGGCAGCGGGTGGCTGGGCTTGAGCTGTGGATCAGGGACGTCATTAATTCTGCCTGGTGCTGCGTGTGCCCTGTGCAGCTTGGATGTCTGCCGCTGACGCTCTGTGGTTCCTGTTCTGCTGATCTCCTGGTCCACACACGGCTTCAGGGTGTACTGTACAAGGGGAGAAGAAATGCATCATTGGTTACCAAAATAAAACAGTGTCTTTCTGCCTGTGTCATTCTGTTTGGTTTCTTTGAGCGTTTGTTTCTTAAATACACAGCAAGTGTCACTCTCTCTCTCTCTCTGTCACACACACACACACACACACACACACACACACACACACACACACACACACACACACACACACACACACAGACACTGTGAGGTCTGCAGTTCAAAATTTGAATCTCAGAGCTTGGTGTTTTTGTCTCCCTCCAGTGGACAAATGCAGGTATGATGAGGGTTGGTTAGGGTTAGGGGGTAATAGCCAGAGCTTGACGGAATAAAATGGAATAACTGGGAAAGTAAGTGTCGTAGAGGGATGAAAGTGGTGTCTACGGGGGGGTTTCGGGGTGCTCCGGACACCCTGGTGAAGACCCCATGTCGATAGCACCAACGGTTCTGGACTTGGTGTAAATGGGTCCAAATTTGACGGAATAAAAAGGTCAAAGTGGCAGATAGGAGTGTCCGATCGGGCCGATTCCACCACCACTGTACTCAGCAGGCCCTGCCGGGTCGTTAGACACGCAGCATGGCAGGGATCGGTGACATAACATGTAGCAGTTTCCCTTCACAGAAGCGTCTGCAGCAGGTGGGTGGAGGAGGAGGCAGCAGAACCAGGCCTTTGGAGCACTGTGTCATCTCCTGGTCCTGATGCTTTGAATCTCCCTCTCTGTCTGTCTGTCTGTCTGTCTGTCACACACACACACACACACACAGAAGCTGGTCAAGTGCTGTGCAACTGGGATTGCACCTGTCGTCCACAGGAGGGCGCCTAGCTGGGAAGTCCAGTACATTCCATATTAAAGTTGTTGCAAGTGCATTTTTTGTGTAAAAGACAGACACACACACACACACACACACACACACACACACACACACACACACACACACAGTAAGGTCTGAAGTGCAAAATTTGAATTACATTCCTTTGTATCTCTCCTCTCTCTCTCTCTCTCTCTCTCTCTCTCTCTCTCTCTGTCTCTCTCTCTCTCTCTCTGTCAACACACACACACACACACACACTCACACACACCAAAGCACACAGACAGAAGCTGGTCACAACTGCTGTGCAACTGGGATTGAACCAGGGGGGCTCCCTCTGCTGGCTCAATGCGGTACAAAGTGTCAGAAGCTGTTAGATATCTGCTTTTGACAATCAATTGCACCTGTCATCCACAGGAGGGCGCCTAGCTGGGAAGTCCAGTACATTCCATATTAAAGTTGTTGCAAGTGCATTTTTTGTGTAAAAGACAGACACACACACACACACACACACACACACACACACACACACACACACACACTGTAAGGTCTGAAGTGCAAAATTTGAATTACATTCCTTTGTATCTCTCCCTCTCTCTCTCTCTCTCTCTCTCTGTCAACACACACACACACACACACACACACACACACACACACACACTGTAAGGTCTGAAGTGCAAAATTTGAATTACATTCCTTTGTATCTCTCCCTCTCTCTCTCTCTCTCTCTCTGTCTCTCTCTCTCTCTCTCTCTGTCAACACACACACACACACACACACACACACACACACACACACGCACACACACACGCTCAATGGAGTATAAAATAAAGACCGGGGCAGTTCTCTCACTGGAGTCTCTTAGAGTGGAGGCTGCCCTTGCTAGCAAGAAGTTCTGTGTGTTTCTCTTCTCTGAGTCTTTACTGAAGAAGTGTTTTATAACATTTTCCTTAACAACTGACATGTGTTTTTTGTGTAAAAGAGAGAGAGACACACACACACACACACACACACACACACACACACACACACACTCACACTCAGCGGCTCAGAGATGAGGGAAAAACAACAGAAATCAGGATAGATTTTAATGTCAGGAGATGCCCTGTGATGCTGGGGCCATTGTGTAAGATTGGAATGTGTACCAGTGGCTGGTGGGTGGTCCTTGAAGGTCCCGGGAGGAGGCGGCGAGGAGGCAGCGGGTGGCTGGGCTTCGGCCTTGGCCCAGGAACGTCATTTATTCTGCGTGGTGCCGCGTGTGCCCTGTGCAGCTTCGATGTGTGCGGCTGACGCTCTGTGGTTCCTGTTCCTGTCATAAAAGGCCCTGTACAAGGGGATAAGAAATGCATCATTGGTTACCAAAATAAAACAGTGTCTTTCTGCCTGTGTCATTCTGTTTGGTTTCTTTGAGCGTTTGTTTCTTAAATACACAGCAAGTGTCACTCTCTCTCTCTCTCTCTCTGTCACACACACACACACACACACACACACACCAAAGCACACACACCAAAGCGCGCACACACACACACACACACACACACACCAAAGCGCGCGCACACACACACACACACACACACAGACACAGACACAGACACTGTGAGGTTTGCAGTGCAAAATTTGAATTTTAGTGCATGGTGATTTGTCTCCCTCCAGTGGCCCACGGCAGGTATGATGAGGCTTAAATGATAGGTTATGGGGAAAAAGCCAGGAGAGGATGGGACAAAAGTGGAATAACTGAAAAAGTAAGAGGTGTAGAGGGCTGATGTTGGTGTCTAGGTGGGGGTTTTGGTGGGTGCCGGACGCTGTGGCGAAGAGGCCACGCCGATGGCTTCTTCGGTTCTGGAGATATGGCGAATCGGACCAAAAAGGATGGGACAAAACGGTCCCAGTCGGAGAAAGGAAGGTGCAGAGGGCCTGGGTCCACCACCACTGTACTCAGCAGGCCCTGCCGGGTCGTTCGACACGCAGCATGGCAGGGATCGGTGACATAACATGTAGCAGTTTCCCTTCACAGAAGCGTCTGCAGCAGGTGGGTGGAGGAGGAGGCAGCAGAACCAGGCCTTTGGAGCACTGTGTCATCTCCTGGTCCTGATGCTTTGAATCTCCCTCTCTGTCTGTCTGTCTGTCTGTCTGTCACACACACACACACACACACAGAAGCTGGTCAAGTGCTGTGCAACTGGGATTGCACCTGTCGTCCACAGGAGGGCGCCTAGCTGGGAAGTCCAGTACATTCCATATTAAAGTTGTTGCAAGTGCATTTTTTGTGTAAAAGACAGACACACACACACACACACACACACACACACACACACACACACACTGTAAGGTCTGAAGTGCAAAATTTGAATTACATTCCTTTGTATCTCTCCCTCTCTCTCTCTCTCTCTCTCTCTCTGTCTCTCTCTCTCTCTCTCTCTCTCTGTCAACACACACACACACACACACACACACACACACACACACACTCAATGGAGTATAAAATAAAGACCGGGGCAGTTCTCTCACTGGAGTCTCTTAGAGTGGAGGCTGCCCTTGCTAGCAAGAAGTTCTGTGTGTTTCTCTTCTCTGAGTCTTTACTGAAGAAGTGTTTTATAACATTTTCCTTAACAACTGACATGTGTTTTTTGTGTAAAAGAGAGAGAGACACACACACACACACACACACACACACACACACACACACACACACACACACACTCACACTCACAGGCTCAGAGATGAGGGAAAAACAACAGAAATCAGGATAGATTTTAATGTCAGGAGATGCCCTGTGATGCTGGGGCCATTGTGTAAGATTGGAATGTGTACCAGTGGCTGGTGGGTGGTCCTTGAAGGTCCCGGGAGGAGGCGGCGAGGAGGCAGCGGGTGGCTGGGCTTGAGCTGTGGATCAGGGACGTCATTAATTCTGCCTGGTGCTGCGTGTGCCCTGTGCAGCTTGGATGTCTGCCGCTGACGCTCTGTGGTTCCTGTTCTGCTGATCTCCTGGTCCACACACGGCTTCAGGGTGTACTGTACAAGGGGAGAAGAAATGCATCATTGGTTACCAAAATAAAACAGTGTCTTTCTGCCTGTGTCATTCTGTTTGGTTTCTTTGAGCGTTTGTTTCTTAAATACACAGCAAGTGTCACTCTCTCTCTCTCTCTGTCACACACACACACACACACACACACACACACACACACACACACACACACACACACACACAGACACTGTGAGGTCTGCAGTTCAAAATTTGAATCTCAGAGCTTGGTGTTTTTGTCTCCCTCCAGTGGACAAATGCAGGTATGATGAGGGTTGGTTAGGTTAGGGGGTAATAGCCAGAGCTTGACGGAATAAAATGGAATAACTGGGAAAGTAAGTGTCGTAGAGGGATGAAAGTGGTGTCTACGGGGGGGTTTCGGGGTGCTCCGGACACCCTGGTGAAGACCCCATGTCGATAGCACCAACGGTTCTGGACTTGGTGTAAATGGGTCCAAATTTGACGGAATAAAAAGGTCAAAGTGGCAGATAGGAGTGTCCGATCGGGCCGATTCCACCACCACTGTACTCAGCAGGCCCTGCCGGGTCGTTAGACACGCAGCATGGCAGGGATCGGTGACATAACATGTAGCAGTTTCCCTTCACAGAAGCGTCTGCAGCAGGTGGGTGGAGGAGGAGGCAGCAGAACCAGGCCTTTGGAGCACTGTGTCATCTCCTGGTCCTGATGCTTTGAATCTCCCTCTCTGTCTGTCTGTCTGTCTGTCTGTCACACACACACACACACACACACAGAAGCTGGTCAAGTGCTGTGCAACTGGGATTGCACCTGTCGTCCACAGGAGGGCGCCTAGCTGGGAAGTCCAGTACATTCCATATTAAAGTTGTTGCAAGTGCATTTTTTGTGTAAAAGACAGACACACACACACACACACACACACACACACACACACACACACACACAGTAAGGTCTGAAGTGCAAAATTTGAATTACATTCCTTTGTATCTCTCCCTCTCTCTCTCTCTCTCTCTCTCTCTGTCTCTCTCTCTCTCTCTCTGTCAACACACACACACACACACACACTCACACACACCAAAGCACACAGACAGAAGCTGGTCACAACTGCTGTGCAACTGGGATTGAACCAGGGGGGCTCCCTCTGCTGGCTCAATGCGGTACAAAGTGTCAGAAGCTGTTAGATATCTGCTTTTGACAATCAATTGCACCTGTCATCCACAGGAGGGCGCCTAGCTGGGAAGTCCAGTACATTCCATATTAAAGTTGTTGCAAGTGCATTTTTTGTGTAAAAGACAGACACACACACACACACACACACACACACACACACACACACACACACACACACTGTAAGGTCTGAAGTGCAAAATTTGAATTACATTCCTTTGTATCTCTCCCTCTCTCTCTCTCTCTCTCTCTCTCTGTCAACACACACACACACACACACACACACACACACACACACACACACACACTGTAAGGTCTGAAGTGCAAAATTTGAATTACATTCCTTTGTATCTCTCCCTCTCTCTCTCTCTCTCTCTCTGTCTCTCTCTCTCTCTCTCTCTGTCAACACACACACACACACACACACACACACACACACGCACACACACACGCTCAATGGAGTATAAAATAAAGACCGGGGCAGTTCTCTCACTGGAGTCTCTTAGAGTGGAGGCTGCCCTTGCTAGCAAGAAGTTCTGTGTGTTTCTCTTCTCTGAGTCTTTACTGAAGAAGTGTTTTATAACATTTTCCTTAACAACTGACATGTGTTTTTTGTGTAAAAGAGAGAGAGACACACACACACACACACACACACACACACACACACACACACACTCACACTCAGCGGCTCAGAGATGAGGGAAAAACAACAGAAATCAGGATAGATTTTAATGTCAGGAGATGCCCTGTGATGCTGGGGCCATTGTGTAAGATTGGAATGTGTACCAGTGGCTGGTGGGTGGTCCTTGAAGGTCCCGGGAGGAGGCGGCGAGGAGGCAGCGGGTGGCTGGGCTTCGGCCTTGGCCCAGGAACGTCATTTATTCTGCGTGGTGCCGCGTGTGCCCTGTGCAGCTTCGATGTGTGCGGCTGACGCTCTGTGGTTCCTGTTCCTGTCATAAAAGGCCCTGTACAAGGGGATAAGAAATGCATCATTGGTTACCAAAATAAAACAGTGTCTTTCTGCCTGTGTCATTCTGTTTGGTTTCTTTGAGCGTTTGTTTCTTAAATACACAGCAAGTGTCACTCTCTCTCTCTCTCTCTCTGTCACACACACACACACACACACACACACACCAAAGCACACACACCAAAGCGCGCACACACACACACACACACACACACACCAAAGCGCGCGCACACACACACACACACACACACAGACACAGACACAGACACTGTGAGGTTTGCAGTGCAAAATTTGAATTTTAGTGCATGGTGATTTGTCTCCCTCCAGTGGCCCACGGCAGGTATGATGAGGCTTAAATGATAGGTTATGGGGAAAAAGCCAGGAGAGGATGGGACAAAAGTGGAATAACTGAAAAAGTAAGAGGTGTAGAGGGCTGATGTTGGTGTCTAGGTGGGGGTTTTGGTGGGTGCCGGACGCTGTGGCGAAGAGGCCACGCCGATGGCTTCTTCGGTTCTGGAGATATGGCGAATCGGACCAAAAAGGATGGGACAAAACGGTCCCAGTCGGAGAAAGGAAGGTGCAGAGGGCCTGGGTCCACCACCACTGTACTCAGCAGGCCCTGCCGGGTCGTTCGACACGCAGCATGGCAGGGATCGGTGACATAACATGTAGCAGTTTCCCTTCACAGAAGCGTCTGCAGCAGGTGGGTGGAGGAGGAGGCAGCAGAACCAGGCCTTTGGAGCACTGTGTCATCTCCTGGTCCTGATGCTTTGAATCTCCCTCTCTGTCTGTCTGTCTGTCTGTCTGTCTGTCACACACACACACACACACACACACACACACACACACACAGAAGCTGGTCAAGTGCTGTGCAACTGGGATTGCACCTGTCGTCCACAGGAGGGCGCCTAGCTGGGAAGTCCAGTACATTCCATATTAAAGTTGTTGCAAGTGCATTTTTTGTGTAAAAGACAGACACACACACACACACACACACACACACACACACACACACACACAGTAAGGTCTGAAGTGCAAAATTTGAATTACATTCCTTTGTATCTCTCCCTCTCTCTCTCTCTCTCTCTCTCTCTCTCTCTCTCTGTCTCTCTCTCTCTCTCTCTGTCAACACACACACACACACACACACACTCACACACACCAAAGCACACAGACAGAAGCTGGTCACAACTGCTGTGCAACTGGGATTGAACCAGGGGGGCTCCCTCTGCTGGCTCAATGCGGTACAAAGTGTCAGAAGCTGTTAGATATCTGCTTTTGACAATCAATTGCACCTGTCATCCACAGGAGGGCGCCTAGCTGGGAAGTCCAGTACATTCCATATTAAAGTTGTTGCAAGTGCATTTTTTGTGTAAAAGACAGACACACACACACACACACACACACACACACTGTAAGGTCTGAAGTGCAAAATTTGAATTACATTCCTTTGTATCTCTCCCTCTCTCTCTCTCTCTCTCTCTCTCTCTGTCTCTCTCTCTCTCTCTCTCTCTCTGTCAACACACACACACACACACACACACACACACACACACACACACACACACACTGTAAGGTCTGAAGTGCAAAATTTGAATTACATTCCTTTGTATCTCTCCCTCTCTCTCTCTCTCTCTGTCTCTCTCTCTCTCTCTCTGTCAACACACACACACACACACACACACGCACACACACACGCTCAATGGAGTATAAAATAAAGACCGGGGCAGTTCTCTCACTGGAGTCTCTTAGAGTGGAGGCTGCCCTTGCTAGCAAGAAGTTCTGTGTGTTTCTCTTCTCTGAGTCTTTACTGAAGAAGTGTTTTATAACATTTTCCTTAACAACTGACATGTGTTTTTTGTGTAAAAGAGAGAGAGACACACACACACACACACACACACACACACACACACACACACACACACACACACACTCACACTCAGCGGCTCAGAGATGAGGGAAAAACAACAGAAATCAGGATAGATTTTAATGTCAGGAGATGCCCTGTGATGCTGGGGCCATTGTGTAAGATTGGAATGTGTACCAGTGGCTGGTGGGTGGTCCTTGAAGGTCCCAGGAGGAGGCGGCGAGGAGGCAGCGGGTGGCTGGGCTTCGGCCTTGGCCCAGGAACGTCATTTATTCTGCGTGGTGCCGCGTGTGCCCTGTGCAGCTTCGATGTGTGCGGCTGACGCTCTGTGGTTCCTGTTCCTGTCATAAAAGGCCCTGTACAAGGGGATAAGAAATGCATCATTGGTTACCAAAATAAAACAGTGTCTTTCTGCCTGTGTCATTCTGTTTGGTTTCTTTGAGCGTTTGTTTCTTAAATACACAGCAAGTGTCACTCTCTCTCTCTCTCTCTCTGTCACACACACACACACACACACACACACACCAAAGCACACACACCAAAGCGCGCACACACACACACACACACACACACACCAAAGCGCGCACACACACACACACACACACACACACACAGACACAGACACTGTGAGGTTTGCAGTGCAAAATTTGAATTTTAGTGCATGGTGATTTGTCTCCCTCCAGTGGCCCACGGCAGGTATGATGAGGCTTAAATGATAGGTTATGGGGAAAAAGCCAGGAGAGGATGGGACAAAAGTGGAATAACTGAAAAAGTAAGAGGTGTAGAGGGCTGATGTTGGTGTCTAGGTGGGGGTTTTGGTGGGTGCCGGACGCTGTGGCGAAGAGGCCACGCCGATGGCTTCTTCGGTTCTGGAGATATGGCGAATCGGACCAAAAAGGATGGGACAAAACGGTCCCAGTCGGAGAAAGGAAGGTGCAGAGGGCCTGGGTCCACCACCACTGTACTCAGCAGGCCCTGCCGGGTCGTTCGACACGCAGCATGGCAGGGATCGGTGACATAACATGTAGCAGTTTCCCTTCACAGAAGCGTCTGCAGCAGGTGGGTGGAGGAGGAGGCAGCAGAACCAGGCCTTTGGAGCACTGTGTCATCTCCTGGTCCTGATGCTTTGAATCTCCCTCTCTGTCTGTCTGTCTGTCTGTCTGTCACACACACACACACACACACACACACACACACACACACAGAAGCTGGTCAAGTGCTGTGCAACTGGGATTGCACCTGTCGTCCACAGGAGGGCGCCTAGCTGGGAAGTCCAGTACATTCCATATTAAAGTTGTTGCAAGTGCATTTTTTGTGTAAAAGACAGACACACACACACACACACACACACACACACACACACACTGTAAGGTCTGAAGTGCAAAATTTGAATTACATTCCTTTGTATCTCTCCCTCTCTCTCTCTCTCTCTCTCTCTCTCTCTCTGTCTCTCTCTCTCTCTCTCTGTCAACACACACACACACACACACACTCACACACACCAAAGCACACAGACAGAAGCTGGTCACAACTGCTGTGCAACTGGGATTGAACCAGGGGGGCTCCCTCTGCTGGCTCAATGCGGTACAAAGTGTCAGAAGCTGTTAGATATCTGCTTTTGACAATCAATTGCACCTGTCATCCACAGGAGGGCGCCTAGCTGGGAAGTCCAGTACATTCCATATTAAAGTTGTTGCAAGTGCATTTTTTGTGTAAAAGACAGACACACACACACACACACACACACACACACACACACACACTGTAAGGTCTGAAGTGCAAAATTTGAATTACATTCCTTTGTATCTCTCCCTCTCTCTCTCTCTCTCTCTCTCTCTGTCTCTCTCTCTCTCTCTCTCTCTCTGTCAACACACACACACACACACACACACACACACACACACACTCAATGGAGTATAAAATAAAGACCGGGGCAGTTCTCTCACTGGAGTCTCTTAGAGTGGAGGCTGCCCTTGCTAGCAAGAAGTTCTGTGTGTTTCTCTTCTCTGAGTCTTTACTGAAGAAGTGTTTTATAACATTTTCCTTAACAACTGACATGTGTTTTTTGTGTAAAAGAGAGAGAGACACACACACACACACACACACACACACACACACACACACACACACACACACACACACACACACTCACACTCACAGGCTCAGAGATGAGGGAAAAACAACAGAAATCAGGATAGATTTTAATGTCAGGAGATGCCCTGTGATGCTGGGGCCATTGTGTAAGATTGGAATGTGTACCAGTGGCTGGTGGGTGGTCCTTGAAGGTCCCGGGAGGAGGCGGCGAGGAGGCAGCGGGTGGCTGGGCTTGAGCTGTGGATCAGGGACGTCATTAATTCTGCCTGGTGCTGCGTGTGCCCTGTGCAGCTTGGATGTCTGCCGCTGACGCTCTGTGGTTCCTGTTCTGCTGATCTCCTGGTCCACACACGGCTTCAGGGTGTACTGTACAAGGGGAGAAGAAATGCATCATTGGTTACCAAAATAAAACAGTGTCTTTCTGCCTGTGTCATTCTGTTTGGTTTCTTTGAGCGTTTGTTTCTTAAATACACAGCAAGTGTCACTCTCTCTCTCTCTCTGTCACACACACACACACACACACACACACACACACACACACACACACACACACACACACACACACACAGACACTGTGAGGTCTGCAGTTCAAAATTTGAATCTCAGAGCTTGGTGTTTTTGTCTCCCTCCAGTGGACAAATGCAGGTATGATGAGGGTTGGTTAGGTTAGGGGGTAATAGCCAGAGCTTGACGGAATAAAATGGAATAACTGGGAAAGTAAGTGTCGTAGAGGGATGAAAGTGGTGTCTACGGGGGGGTTTCGGGGTGCTCCGGACACCCTGGTGAAGACCCCATGTCGATAGCACCAACGGTTCTGGACTTGGTGTAAATGGGTCCAAATTTGACGGAATAAAAAGGTCAAAGTGGCAGATAGGAGTGTCCGATCGGGCCGATTCCACCACCACTGTACTCAGCAGGCCCTGCCGGGTCGTTAGACACGCAGCATGGCAGGGATCGGTGACATAACATGTAGCAGTTTCCCTTCACAGAAGCGTCTGCAGCAGGTGGGTGGAGGAGGAGGCAGCAGAACCAGGCCTTTGGAGCACTGTGTCATCTCCTGGTCCTGATGCTTTGAATCTCCCTCTCTGTCTGTCTGTCTGTCTGTCTGTCACACACACACACACACACACACAGAAGCTGGTCAAGTGCTGTGCAACTGGGATTGCACCTGTCGTCCACAGGAGGGCGCCTAGCTGGGAAGTCCAGTACATTCCATATTAAAGTTGTTGCAAGTGCATTTTTTGTGTAAAAGACAGACACACACACACACACACACACACACACACACACACACACACACACACAGTAAGGTCTGAAGTGCAAAATTTGAATTACATTCCTTTGTATCTCTCCCTCTCTCTCTCTCTCTCTCTCTCTCTGTCTCTCTCTCTCTCTCTCTGTCAACACACACACACACACACACACTCACACACACCAAAGCACACAGACAGAAGCTGGTCACAACTGCTGTGCAACTGGGATTGAACCAGGGGGGCTCCCTCTGCTGGCTCAATGCGGTACAAAGTGTCAGAAGCTGTTAGATATCTGCTTTTGACAATCAATTGCACCTGTCATCCACAGGAGGGCGCCTAGCTGGGAAGTCCAGTACATTCCATATTAAAGTTGTTGCAAGTGCATTTTTTGTGTAAAAGACAGACACACACACACACACACACACACACACACACACACACACACACACACACACACTGTAAGGTCTGAAGTGCAAAATTTGAATTACATTCCTTTGTATCTCTCCCTCTCTCTCTCTCTCTCTCTCTCTCTGTCAACACACACACACACACACACACACACACACACACACACACACACACACTGTAAGGTCTGAAGTGCAAAATTTGAATTACATTCCTTTGTATCTCTCCCTCTCTCTCTCTCTCTCTCTCTGTCTCTCTCTCTCTCTCTCTCTGTCAACACACACACACACACACACACACACACACACACGCACACACACACGCTCAATGGAGTATAAAATAAAGACCGGGGCAGTTCTCTCACTGGAGTCTCTTAGAGTGGAGGCTGCCCTTGCTAGCAAGAAGTTCTGTGTGTTTCTCTTCTCTGAGTCTTTACTGAAGAAGTGTTTTATAACATTTTCCTTAACAACTGACATGTGTTTTTTGTGTAAAAGAGAGAGAGACACACACACACACACACACACACACACACACACACACACACACTCACACTCAGCGGCTCAGAGATGAGGGAAAAACAACAGAAATCAGGATAGATTTTAATGTCAGGAGATGCCCTGTGATGCTGGGGCCATTGTGTAAGATTGGAATGTGTACCAGTGGCTGGTGGGTGGTCCTTGAAGGTCCCGGGAGGAGGCGGCGAGGAGGCAGCGGGTGGCTGGGCTTCGGCCTTGGCCCAGGAACGTCATTTATTCTGCGTGGTGCCGCGTGTGCCCTGTGCAGCTTCGATGTGTGCGGCTGACGCTCTGTGGTTCCTGTTCCTGTCATAAAAGGCCCTGTACAAGGGGATAAGAAATGCATCATTGGTTACCAAAATAAAACAGTGTCTTTCTGCCTGTGTCATTCTGTTTGGTTTCTTTGAGCGTTTGTTTCTTAAATACACAGCAAGTGTCACTCTCTCTCTCTCTCTCTCTGTCACACACACACACACACACACACACACACCAAAGCACACACACCAAAGCGCGCACACACACACACACACACACACACACACACCAAAGCGCGCGCACACACACACACACACACACACACACACAGACACAGACACTGTGAGGTTTGCAGTGCAAAATTTGAATTTTAGTGCATGGTGATTTGTCTCCCTCCAGTGGCCCACGGCAGGTATGATGAGGCTTAAATGATAGGTTATGGGGAAAAAGCCAGGAGAGGATGGGACAAAAGTGGAATAACTGAAAAAGTAAGAGGTGTAGAGGGCTGATGTTGGTGTCTAGGTGGGGGTTTTGGTGGGTGCCGGACGCTGTGGCGAAGAGGCCACGCCGATGGCTTCTTCGGTTCTGGAGATATGGCGAATCGGACCAAAAAGGATGGGACAAAACGGTCCCAGTCGGAGAAAGGAAGGTGCAGAGGGCCTGGGTCCACCACCACTGTACTCAGCAGGCCCTGCCGGGTCGTTCGACACGCAGCATGGCAGGGATCGGTGACATAACATGTAGCAGTTTCCCTTCACAGAAGCGTCTGCAGCAGGTGGGTGGAGGAGGAGGCAGCAGAACCAGGCCTTTGGAGCACTGTGTCATCTCCTGGTCCTGATGCTTTGAATCTCCCTCTCTGTCTGTCTGTCTGTCTGTCTGTCTGTCACACACACACACACACACACACACAGAAGCTGGTCAAGTGCTGTGCAACTGGGATTGCACCTGTCGTCCACAGGAGGGCGCCTAGCTGGGAAGTCCAGTACATTCCATATTAAAGTTGTTGCAAGTGCATTTTTTGTGTAAAAGACAGACACACACACACACACACACACACACACACACACACACACTGTAAGGTCTGAAGTGCAAAATTTGAATTACATTCCTTTGTATCTCTCCCTCTCTCTCTCTCTCTCTCTCTCTCTCTCTCTCTCTGTCTCTCTCTCTCTCTCTCTGTCAACACACACACACACACACACACTCACACACACCAAAGCACACAGACAGAAGCTGGTCACAACTGCTGTGCAACTGGGATTGAACCAGGGGGGCTCCCTCTGCTGGCTCAATGCGGTACAAAGTGTCAGAAGCTGTTAGATATCTGCTTTTGACAATCAATTGCACCTGTCATCCACAGGAGGGCGCCTAGCTGGGAAGTCCAGTACATTCCATATTAAAGTTGTTGCAAGTGCATTTTTTGTGTAAAAGACAGACACACACACACACACACACACACACACACACACACACACTGTAAGGTCTGAAGTGCAAAATTTGAATTACATTCCTTTGTATCTCTCCTCTCTCTCTCTCTCTCTCTCTCTCTCTGTCTCTCTCTCTCTCTCTCTCTCTCTGTCAACACACACACACACACACACACACACACACACACACACTCAATGGAGTATAAAATAAAGACCGGGGCAGTTCTCTCACTGGAGTCTCTTAGAGTGGAGGCTGCCCTTGCTAGCAAGAAGTTCTGTGTGTTTCTCTTCTCTGAGTCTTTACTGAAGAAGTGTTTTATAACATTTTCCTTAACAACTGACATGTGTTTTTTGTGTAAAAAGAGAGAGAGACACACACACACACACACACACACACACACACACACACACACACACACACACACACACACACACACTCACACTCACAGGCTCAGAGATGAGGGAAAAACAACAGAAATCAGGATAGATTTTAATGTCAGGAGATGCCCTGTGATGCTGGGGCCATTGTGTAAGATTGGAATGTGTACCAGTGGCTGGTGGGTGGTCCTTGAAGGTCCCGGGAGGAGGCGGCGAGGAGGCAGCGGGTGGCTGGGCTTGAGCTGTGGATCAGGGACGTCATTAATTCTGCCTGGTGCTGCGTGTGCCCTGTGCAGCTTGGATGTCTGCCGCTGACGCTCTGTGGTTCCTGTTCTGCTGATCTCCTGGTCCACACACGGCTTCAGGGTGTACTGTACAAGGGGAGAAGAAATGCATCATTGGTTACCAAAATAAAACAGTGTCTTTCTGCCTGTGTCATTCTGTTTGGTTTCTTTGAGCGTTTGTTTCTTAAATACACAGCAAGTGTCACTCTCTCTCTCTCTCTGTCACACACACACACACACACACACACACACACACACACACACACACACACACACAGACACTGTGAGGTCTGCAGTTCAAAATTTGAATCTCAGAGCTTGGTGTTTTTGTCTCCCTCCAGTGGACAAATGCAGGTATGATGAGGGTTGGTTAGGTTAGGGGGTAATAGCCAGAGCTTGACGGAATAAAATGGAATAACTGGGAAAGTAAGTGTCGTAGAGGGATGAAAGTGGTGTCTACGGGGGGGTTTCGGGGTGCTCCGGACACCCTGGTGAAGACCCCATGTCGATAGCACCAACGGTTCTGGACTTGGTGTAAATGGGTCCAAATTTGACGGAATAAAAAGGTCAAAGTGGCAGATAGGAGTGTCCGATCGGGCCGATTCCACCACCACTGTACTCAGCAGGCCCTGCCGGGTCGTTAGACACGCAGCATGGCAGGGATCGGTGACATAACATGTAGCAGTTTCCCTTCACAGAAGCGTCTGCAGCAGGTGGGTGGAGGAGGAGGCAGCAGAACCAGGCCTTTGGAGCACTGTGTCATCTCCTGGTCCTGATGCTTTGAATCTCCCTCTCTGTCTGTCTGTCTGTCTGTCTGTCACACACACACACACACACACACAGAAGCTGGTCAAGTGCTGTGCAACTGGGATTGCACCTGTCGTCCACAGGAGGGCGCCTAGCTGGGAAGTCCAGTACATTCCATATTAAAGTTGTTGCAAGTGCATTTTTTGTGTAAAAGACAGACACACACACACACACACACACACACACACACACACACACACACACACACACAGTAAGGTCTGAAGTGCAAAATTTGAATTACATTCCTTTGTATCTCTCCTCTCTCTCTCTCTCTCTCTCTCTCTGTCTCTCTCTCTCTCTCTCTGTCAACACACACACACACACACACACACTCACACACACCAAAGCACACAGACAGAAGCTGGTCACAACTGCTGTGCAACTGGGATTGAACCAGGGGGGCTCCCTCTGCTGGCTCAATGCGGTACAAAGTGTCAGAAGCTGTTAGATATCTGCTTTTGACAATCAATTGCACCTGTCATCCACAGGAGGGCGCCTAGCTGGGAAGTCCAGTACATTCCATATTAAAGTTGTTGCAAGTGCATTTTTTGTGTAAAAGACAGACACACACACACACACACACACACACACACACACACACACTGTAAGGTCTGAAGTGCAAAATTTGAATTACATTCCTTTGTATCTCTCCCTCTCTCTCTCTCTCTCTCTCTCTCTGTCTCTCTCTCTCTCTCTCTCTCTCTGTCAACACACACACACACACACACACACACACACACACACACTCAATGGAGTATAAAATAAAGACCGGGGCAGTTCTCTCACTGGAGTCTCTTAGAGTGGAGGCTGCCCTTGCTAGCAAGAAGTTCTGTGTGTTTCTCTTCTCTGAGTCTTTACTGAAGAAGTGTTTTATAACATTTTCCTTAACAACTGACATGTGTTTTTTGTGTAAAAGAGAGAGAGACACACACACACACACACACACACACACACACACACACACACACACACACACACACTCACACTCACAGGCTCAGAGATGAGGGAAAAACAACAGAAATCAGGATAGATTTTAATGTCAGGAGATGCCCTGTGATGCTGGGGCCATTGTGTAAGATTGGAATGTGTACCAGTGGCTGGTGGGTGGTCCTTGAAGGTCCCGGGAGGAGGCGGCGAGGAGGCAGCGGGTGGCTGGGCTTGAGCTGTGGATCAGGGACGTCATTAATTCTGCCTGGTGCTGCGTGTGCCCTGTGCAGCTTGGATGTCTGCCGCTGACGCTCTGTGGTTCCTGTTCTGCTGATCTCCTGGTCCACACACGGCTTCAGGGTGTACTGTACAAGGGGAGAAGAAATGCATCATTGGTTACCAAAATAAAACAGTGTCTTTCTGCCTGTGTCATTCTGTTTGGTTTCTTTGAGCGTTTGTTTCTTAAATACACAGCAAGTGTCACTCTCTCTCTCTCTCTGTCACACACACACACACACACACACACACACACACACACACACACACACACACACACACACACACAGACACTGTGAGGTCTGCAGTTCAAAATTTGAATCTCAGAGCTTGGTGTTTTTGTCTCCCTCCAGTGGACAAATGCAGGTATGATGAGGGTTGGTTAGGTTAGGGGGTAATAGCCAGAGCTTGACGGAATAAAATGGAATAACTGGGAAAGTAAGTGTCGTAGAGGGATGAAAGTGGTGTCTACGGGGGGGTTTCGGGGTGCTCCGGACACCCTGGTGAAGACCCCATGTCGATAGCACCAACGGTTCTGGACTTGGTGTAAATGGGTCCAAATTTGACGGAATAAAAAGGTCAAAGTGGCAGATAGGAGTGTCCGATCGGGCCGATTCCACCACCACTGTACTCAGCAGGCCCTGCCGGGTCGTTCGACACGCAGCATGGCAGGGATCGGTGACATAACATGTAGCAGTTTCCCTTCACAGAAGCGTCTGCAGCAGGTGGGTGGAGGAGGAGGCAGCAGAACCAGGCCTTTGGAGCACTGTGTCATCTCCTGGTCCTGATGCTTTGAATCTCCCTCTCTGTCTGTCTGTCTGTCTGTCTGTCACACACACACACACACACACACAGAAGCTGGTCAAGTGCTGTGCAACTGGGATTGCACCTGTCGTCCACAGGAGGGCGCCTAGCTGGGAAGTCCAGTACATTCCATATTAAAGTTGTTGCAAGTGCATTTTTTGTGTAAAAGACAGACACACACACACACACACACACACACACACACACAGTAAGGTCTGAAGTGCAAAATTTGAATTACATTCCTTTGTATCTCTCCCTCTCTCTCTCTCTCTCTCTCTCTGTCTCTCTCTCTCTCTCTCTGTCAACACACACACACACACACACACACTCACACACACCAAAGCACACAGACAGAAGCTGGTCACAACTGCTGTGCAACTGGGATTGAACCAGGGGGGCTCCCTCTGCTGGCTCAATGCGGTACAAAGTGTCAGAAGCTGTTAGATATCTGCTTTTGACAATCAATTGCACCTGTCATCCACAGGAGGGCGCCTAGCTGGGAAGTCCAGTACATTCCATATTAAAGTTGTTGCAAGTGCATTTTTTGTGTAAAAGACAGACACACACACACACACACACACACACACACACACACACACACACACACACACACTGTAAGGTCTGAAGTGCAAAATTTGAATTACATTCCTTTGTATCTCTCCCTCTCTCTCTCTCTCTCTCTCTCTCTGTCTCTCTCTCTCTCTCTCTCTCTCTGTCAACACACACACACACACACACACACACACACACACACTCAATGGAGTATAAAATAAAGACCGGGGCAGTTCTCTCACTGGAGTCTCTTAGAGTGGAGGCTGCCCTTGCTAGCAAGAAGTTCTGTGTGTTTCTCTTCTCTGAGTCTTTACTGAAGAAGTGTTTTATAACATTTTCCTTAACAACTGACATGTGTTTTTTGTGTAAAAGAGAGAGAGACACACACACACACACACACACACACACACACACACACACACACACACACACACACACACACACACACACTCACACTCACAGGCTCAGAGATGAGGGAAAAACAACAGAAATCAGGATAGATTTTAATGTCAGGAGATGCCCTGTGATGCTGGGGCCATTGTGTAAGATTGGAATGTGTACCAGTGGCTGGTGGGTGGTCCTTGAAGGTCCCGGGAGGAGGCGGCGAGGAGGCAGCGGGTGGCTGGGCTTGAGCTGTGGATCAGGGACGTCATTAATTCTGCCTGGTGCTGCGTGTGCCCTGTGCAGCTTGGATGTCTGCCGCTGACGCTCTGTGGTTCCTGTTCTGCTGATCTCCTGGTCCACACACGGCTTCAGGGTGTACTGTACAAGGGGAGAAGAAATGCATCATTGGTTACCAAAATAAAACAGTGTCTTTCTGCCTGTGTCATTCTGTTTGGTTTCTTTGAGCGTTTGTTTCTTAAATACACAGCAAGTGTCACTCTCTCTCTCTCTCTGTCACACACACACACACACACACACACACACACACACACACACACACACACACACACACAGACACTGTGAGGTCTGCAGTTCAAAATTTGAATCTCAGAGCTTGGTGTTTTTGTCTCCCTCCAGTGGACAAATGCAGGTATGATGAGGGTTGGTTAGGTTAGGGGGTAATAGCCAGAGCTTGACGGAATAAAATGGAATAACTGGGAAAGTAAGTGTCGTAGAGGGATGAAAGTGGTGTCTACGGGGGGGTTTCGGGGTGCTCCGGACACCCTGGTGAAGACCCCATGTCGATAGCACCAACGGTTCTGGACTTGGTGTAAATGGGTCCAAATTTGACGGAATAAAAAGGTCAAAGTGGCAGATAGGAGTGTCCGATCGGGCCGATTCCACCACCACTGTACTCAGCAGGCCCTGCCGGGTCGTTAGACACGCAGCATGGCAGGGATCGGTGACATAACATGTAGCAGTTTCCCTTCACAGAAGCGTCTGCAGCAGGTGGGTGGAGGAGGAGGCAGCAGAACCAGGCCTTTGGAGCACTGTGTCATCTCCTGGTCCTGATGCTTTGAATCTCCCTCTCTGTCTGTCTGTCTGTCTGTCTGTCACACACACACACACACACACACAGAAGCTGGTCAAGTGCTGTGCAACTGGGATTGCACCTGTCGTCCACAGGAGGGCGCCTAGCTGGGAAGTCCAGTACATTCCATATTAAAGTTGTTGCAAGTGCATTTTTTGTGTAAAAGACAGACACACACACACACACACACACACACACACACACACACACACACACACAGTAAGGTCTGAAGTGCAAAATTTGAATTACATTCCTTTGTATCTCTCCCTCTCTCTCTCTCTCTCTCTCTCTCTGTCTCTCTCTCTCTCTCTCTGTCAACACACACACACACACACACACTCACACACACCAAAGCACACAGACAGAAGCTGGTCACAACTGCTGTGCAACTGGGATTGAACCAGGGGGGCTCCCTCTGCTGGCTCAATGCGGTACAAAGTGTCAGAAGCTGTTAGATATCTGCTTTTGACAATCAATTGCACCTGTCATCCACAGGAGGGCGCCTAGCTGGGAAGTCCAGTACATTCCATATTAAAGTTGTTGCAAGTGCATTTTTTGTGTAAAAGACAGACACACACACACACACACACACACACACACACACACACACACACACACACTGTAAGGTCTGAAGTGCAAAATTTGAATTACATTCCTTTGTATCTCTCCCTCTCTCTCTCTCTCTCTCTCTCTCTGTCAACACACACACACACACACACACACACACACACACACACACACACTGTAAGGTCTGAAGTGCAAAATTTGAATTACATTCCTTTGTATCTCTCCCTCTCTCTCTCTCTCTCTCTCTGTCTCTCTCTCTCTCTCTCTCTGTCAACACACACACACACACACACACACACACACACACGCACACACACACGCTCAATGGAGTATAAAATAAAGACCGGGGCAGTTCTCTCACTGGAGTCTCTTAGAGTGGAGGCTGCCCTTGCTAGCAAGAAGTTCTGTGTGTTTCTCTTCTCTGAGTCTTTACTGAAGAAGTGTTTTATAACATTTTCCTTAACAACTGACATGTGTTTTTTGTGTAAAAGAGAGAGAGACACACACACACACACACACACACACACACACACACACACACACTCACACTCAGCGGCTCAGAGATGAGGGAAAAACAACAGAAATCAGGATAGATTTTAATGTCAGGAGATGCCCTGTGATGCTGGGGCCATTGTGTAAGATTGGAATGTGTACCAGTGGCTGGTGGGTGGTCCTTGAAGGTCCCGGGAGGAGGCGGCGAGGAGGCAGCGGGTGGCTGGGCTTCGGCCTTGGCCCAGGAACGTCATTTATTCTGCGTGGTGCCGCGTGTGCCCTGTGCAGCTTCGATGTGTGCGGCTGACGCTCTGTGGTTCCTGTTCCTGTCATAAAAGGCCCTGTACAAGGGGATAAGAAATGCATCATTGGTTACCACAAATAAAACAGTGTCTTTCTGCCTGTGTCATTCTGTTTGGTTTCTTTGAGCGTTTGTTTCTTAAATACACAGCAAGTGTCACTCTCTCTCTCTCTCTCTCTGTCACACACACACACACACACACACACACACCAAAGCACACACACCAAAGCGCGCACACACACACACACACACACACACACCAAAGCGCGCGCACACACACACACACACACACACACACACAGACACAGACACTGTGAGGTTTGCAGTGCAAAATTTGAATTTTAGTGCATGGTGATTTGTCTCCCTCCAGTGGCCCACGGCAGGTATGATGAGGCTTAAATGATAGGTTATGGGGAAAAAGCCAGGAGAGGATGGGACAAAAGTGGAATAACTGAAAAAGTAAGAGGTGTAGAGGGCTGATGTTGGTGTCTAGGTGGGGGTTTTGGTGGGTGCCGGACGCTGTGGCGAAGAGGCCACGCCGATGGCTTCTTCGGTTCTGGAGATATGGCGAATCGGACCAAAAAGGATGGGACAAAACGGTCCCAGTCGGAGAAAGGAAGGTGCAGAGGGCCTGGGTCCACCACCACTGTACTCAGCAGGCCCTGCCGGGTCGTTCGACACGCAGCATGGCAGGGATCGGTGACATAACATGTAGCAGTTTCCCTTCACAGAAGCGTCTGCAGCAGGTGGGTGGAGGAGGAGGCAGCAGAACCAGGCCTTTGGAGCACTGTGTCATCTCCTGGTCCTGATGCTTTGAATCTCCCTCTCTGTCTGTCTGTCTGTCTGTCTGTCACACACACACACACACACACACACACACACACACACACACAGAAGCTGGTCAAGTGCTGTGCAACTGGGATTGCACCTGTCGTCCACAGGAGGGCGCCTAGCTGGGAAGTCCAGTACATTCCATATTAAAGTTGTTGCAAGTGCATTTTTTGTGTAAAAGACAGACACACACACACACACACACACACACACACACACACACACACACAGTAAGGTCTGAAGTGCAAAATTTGAATTACATTCCTTTGTATCTCTCCCTCTCTCTCTCTCTCTCTCTCTCTCTCTCTCTCTGTCTCTCTCTCTCTCTCTCTGTCAACACACACACACACACACACACACTCACACACACCAAAGCACACAGACAGAAGCTGGTCACAACTGCTGTGCAACTGGGATTGAACCAGGGGGGCTCCCTCTGCTGGCTCAATGCGGTACAAAGTGTCAGAAGCTGTTAGATATCTGCTTTTGACAATCAATTGCACCTGTCATCCACAGGAGGGCGCCTAGCTGGGAAGTCCAGTACATTCCATATTAAAGTTGTTGCAAGTGCATTTTTTGTGTAAAAGACAGACACACACACACACACACACACACACACACTGTAAGGTCTGAAGTGCAAAATTTGAATTACATTCCTTTGTATCTCTCCCTCTCTCTCTCTCTCTCTCTCTCTCTCTGTCTCTCTCTCTCTCTCTCTCTCTCTGTCAACACACACACACACACACACACACACACACACACACACACACACACACACTGTAAGGTCTGAAGTGCAAAATTTGAATTACATTCCTTTGTATCTCTCCCTCTCTCTCTCTCTCTCTGTCTCTCTCTCTCTCTCTCTGTCAACACACACACACACACACACACACGCACACACACACGCTCAATGGAGTATAAAATAAAGACCGGGGCAGTTCTCTCACTGGAGTCTCTTAGAGTGGAGGCTGCCCTTGCTAGCAAGAAGTTCTGTGTGTTTCTCTTCTCTGAGTCTTTACTGAAGAAGTGTTTTATAACATTTTCCTTAACAACTGACATGTGTTTTTTGTGTAAAAGAGAGAGAGACACACACACACACACACACACACACACACACACACACACACACACACACTCACACTCAGCGGCTCAGAGATGAGGGAAAAACAACAGAAATCAGGATAGATTTTAATGTCAGGAGATGCCCTGTGATGCTGGGGCCATTGTGTAAGATTGGAATGTGTACCAGTGGCTGGTGGGTGGTCCTTGAAGGTCCCAGGAGGAGGCGGCGAGGAGGCAGCGGGTGGCTGGGCTTCGGCCTTGGCCCAGGAACGTCATTTATTCTGCGTGGTGCCGCGTGTGCCCTGTGCAGCTTCGATGTGTGCGGCTGACGCTCTGTGGTTCCTGTTCCTGTCATAAAAGGCCCTGTACAAGGGGATAAGAAATGCATCATTGGTTACCAAAATAAAACAGTGTCTTTCTGCCTGTGTCATTCTGTTTGGTTTCTTTGAGCGTTTGTTTCTTAAATACACAGCAAGTGTCACTCTCTCTCTCTCTCTCTCTGTCACACACACACACACACACACACACACACCAAAGCACACACACCAAAGCGCGCACACACACACACACACACACACACACCAAAGCGCGCACACACACACACACACACACACACACACAGACACAGACACTGTGAGGTTTGCAGTGCAAAATTTGAATTTTAGTGCATGGTGATTTGTCTCCCTCCAGTGGCCCACGGCAGGTATGATGAGGCTTAAATGATAGGTTATGGGGAAAAAGCCAGGAGAGGATGGGACAAAAGTGGAATAACTGAAAAAGTAAGAGGTGTAGAGGGCTGATGTTGGTGTCTAGGTGGGGGTTTTGGTGGGTGCCGGACGCTGTGGCGAAGAGGCCACGCCGATGGCTTCTTCGGTTCTGGAGATATGGCGAATCGGACCAAAAAGGATGGGACAAAACGGTCCCAGTCGGAGAAAGGAAGGTGCAGAGGGCCTGGGTCCACCACCACTGTACTCAGCAGGCCCTGCCGGGTCGTTCGACACGCAGCATGGCAGGGATCGGTGACATAACATGTAGCAGTTTCCCTTCACAGAAGCGTCTGCAGCAGGTGGGTGGAGGAGGAGGCAGCAGAACCAGGCCTTTGGAGCACTGTGTCATCTCCTGGTCCTGATGCTTTGAATCTCCCTCTCTGTCTGTCTGTCTGTCTGTCTGTCTGTCACACACACACACACACACACACACACACACACACACACAGAAGCTGGTCAAGTGCTGTGCAACTGGGATTGCACCTGTCGTCCACAGGAGGGCGCCTAGCTGGGAAGTCCAGTACATTCCATATTAAAGTTGTTGCAAGTGCATTTTTTGTGTAAAAGACAGACACACACACACACACACACACACACACACACACACACACACACAGTAAGGTCTGAAGTGCAAAATTTGAATTACATTCCTTTGTATCTCTCCCTCTCTCTCTCTCTCTCTCTCTCTCTCTCTCTCTGTCTCTCTCTCTCTCTCTCTGTCAACACACACACACACACACACACACTCACACACACCAAAGCACACAGACAGAAGCTGGTCACAACTGCTGTGCAACTGGGATTGAACCAGGGGGGCTCCCTCTGCTGGCTCAATGCGGTACAAAGTGTCAGAAGCTGTTAGATATCTGCTTTTGACAATCAATTGCACCTGTCATCCACAGGAGGGCGCCTAGCTGGGAAGTCCAGTACATTCCATATTAAAGTTGTTGCAAGTGCATTTTTTGTGTAAAAGACAGACACACACACACACACACACACACACACACTGTAAGGTCTGAAGTGCAAAATTTGAATTACATTCCTTTGTATCTCTCCCTCTCTCTCTCTCTCTCTCTCTCTCTCTGTCTCTCTCTCTCTCTCTCTCTCTCTGTCAACACACACACACACACACACACACACACACACACACACACACACACACACTGTAAGGTCTGAAGTGCAAAATTTGAATTACATTCCTTTGTATCTCTCCCTCTCTCTCTCTCTCTCTGTCTCTCTCTCTCTCTCTCTGTCAACACACACACACACACACACACACGCACACACACACGCTCAATGGAGTATAAAATAAAGACCGGGGCAGTTCTCTCACTGGAGTCTCTTAGAGTGGAGGCTGCCCTTGCTAGCAAGAAGTTCTGTGTGTTTCTCTTCTCTGAGTCTTTACTGAAGAAGTGTTTTATAACATTTTCCTTAACAACTGACATGTGTTTTTTGTGTAAAAGAGAGAGAGACACACACACACACACACACACACACACACACACACACACACACACACACACACACTCACACTCAGCGGCTCAGAGATGAGGGAAAAACAACAGAAATCAGGATAGATTTTAATGTCAGGAGATGCCCTGTGATGCTGGGGCCATTGTGTAAGATTGGAATGTGTACCAGTGGCTGGTGGGTGGTCCTTGAAGGTCCCAGGAGGAGGCGGCGAGGAGGCAGCGGGTGGCTGGGCTTCGGCCTTGGCCCAGGAACGTCATTTATTCTGCGTGGTGCCGCGTGTGCCCTGTGCAGCTTCGATGTGTGCGGCTGACGCTCTGTGGTTCCTGTTCCTGTCATAAAAGGCCCTGTACAAGGGGATAAGAAATGCATCATTGGTTACCAAAATAAAACAGTGTCTTTCTGCCTGTGTCATTCTGTTTGGTTTCTTTGAGCGTTTGTTTCTTAAATACACAGCAAGTGTCACTCTCTCTCTCTCTCTCTCTGTCACACACACACACACACACACACACACACCAAAGCACACACACCAAAGCGCGCACACACACACACACACACACACACACCAAAGCGCGCACACACACACACACACACACACACACACAGACACAGACACTGTGAGGTTTGCAGTGCAAAATTTGAATTTTAGTGCATGGTGATTTGTCTCCCTCCAGTGGCCCACGGCAGGTATGATGAGGCTTAAATGATAGGTTATGGGGAAAAAGCCAGGAGAGGATGGGACAAAAGTGGAATAACTGAAAAAGTAAGAGGTGTAGAGGGCTGATGTTGGTGTCTAGGTGGGGGTTTTGGTGGGTGCCGGACGCTGTGGCGAAGAGGCCACGCCGATGGCTTCTTCGGTTCTGGAGATATGGCGAATCGGACCAAAAAGGATGGGACAAAACGGTCCCAGTCGGAGAAAGGAAGGTGCAGAGGGCCTGGGTCCACCACCACTGTACTCAGCAGGCCCTGCCGGGTCGTTCGACACGCAGCATGGCAGGGATCGGTGACATAACATGTAGCAGTTTCCCTTCACAGAAGCGTCTGCAGCAGGTGGGTGGAGGAGGAGGCAGCAGAACCAGGCCTTTGGAGCACTGTGTCATCTCCTGGTCCTGATGCTTTGAATCTCCCTCTCTGTCTGTCTGTCTGTCTGTCTGTCTGTCACACACACACACACACACACACACACACACACACACACAGAAGCTGGTCAAGTGCTGTGCAACTGGGATTGCACCTGTCGTCCACAGGAGGGCGCCTAGCTGGGAAGTCCAGTACATTCCATATTAAAGTTGTTGCAAGTGCATTTTTTGTGTAAAAGACAGACACACACACACACACACACACACACACACACACACTGTAAGGTCTGAAGTGCAAAATTTGAATTACATTCCTTTGTATCTCTCCCTCTCTCTCTCTCTCTCTCTCTCTCTCTCTCTCTCTGTCTCTCTCTCTCTCTCTCTGTCAACACACACACACACACACACACTCACACACACCAAAGCACACAGACAGAAGCTGGTCACAACTGCTGTGCAACTGGGATTGAACCAGGGGGGCTCCCTCTGCTGGCTCAATGCGGTACAAAGTGTCAGAAGCTGTTAGATATCTGCTTTTGACAATCAATTGCACCTGTCATCCACAGGAGGGCGCCTAGCTGGGAAGTCCAGTACATTCCATATTAAAGTTGTTGCAAGTGCATTTTTTGTGTAAAAGACAGACACACACACACACACACACACACACACACACACACACACTGTAAGGTCTGAAGTGCAAAATTTGAATTACATTCCTTTGTATCTCTCCCTCTCTCTCTCTCTCTCTCTCTCTGTCTCTCTCTCTCTCTCTCTCTCTCTGTCAACACACACACACACACACACACACACACACACACACACACACACACACACTGTAAGGTCTGAAGTGCAAAATTTGAATTACATTCCTTTGTATCTCTCCCTCTCTCTCTCTCTCTCTGTCTCTCTCTCTCTCTCTCTGTCAACACACACACACACACACACACACGCACACACACACGCTCAATGGAGTATAAAATAAAGACCGGGGCAGTTCTCTCACTGGAGTCTCTTAGAGTGGAGGCTGCCCTTGCTAGCAAGAAGTTCTGTGTGTTTCTCTTCTCTGAGTCTTTACTGAAGAAGTGTTTTATAACATTTTCCTTAACAACTGACATGTGTTTTTTGTGTAAAAGAGAGAGAGACACACACACACACACACACACACACACACACACACACACACACACACACACACTCACACTCAGCGGCTCAGAGATGAGGGAAAAACAACAGAAATCAGGATAGATTTTAATGTCAGGAGATGCCCTGTGATGCTGGGGCCATTGTGTAAGATTGGAATGTGTACCAGTGGCTGGTGGGTGGTCCTTGAAGGTCCCAGGAGGAGGCGGCGAGGAGGCAGCGGGTGGCTGGGCTTCGGCCTTGGCCCAGGAACGTCATTTATTCTGCGTGGTGCCGCGTGTGCCCTGTGCAGCTTCGATGTGTGCGGCTGACGCTCTGTGGTTCCTGTTCCTGTCATAAAAGGCCCTGTACAAGGGGATAAGAAATGCATCATTGGTTACCAAAATAAAACAGTGTCTTTCTGCCTGTGTCATTCTGTTTGGTTTCTTTGAGCGTTTGTTTCTTAAATACACAGCAAGTGTCACTCTCTCTCTCTCTCTCTCTGTCACACACACACACACACACACACACACACACCAAAGCACACACACCAAAGCGCGCACACACACACACACACACACACACACCAAAGCGCGCACACACACACACACACACACACACACACAGACACAGACACTGTGAGGTTTGCAGTGCAAAATTTGAATTTTAGTGCATGGTGATTTGTCTCCCTCCAGTGGCCCACGGCAGGTATGATGAGGCTTAAATGATAGGGTTAGGTTATGGGGAAAAAGCCAGGAGAGGATGGGACAAAAGTGGAATAACTGAAAAAGTAAGAGGTGTAGAGGGCTGATGTTGGTGTCTAGGTGGGGGTTTTGGTGGGTGCCGGACGCTGTGGCGAAGAGGCCACGCCGATGGCTTCTTCGGTTCTGGAGATATGGCGAATCGGACCAAAAAGGATGGGACAAAACGGTCCCAGTCGGAGAAAGGAAGGTGCAGAGGGCCTGGGTCCACCACCACTGTACTCAGCAGGCCCTGCCGGGTCGTTCGACACGCAGCATGGCAGGGATCGGTGACATAACATGTAGCAGTTTCCCTTCACAGAAGCGTCTGCAGCAGGTGGGTGGAGGAGGAGGCAGCAGAACCAGGCCTTTGGAGCACTGTGTCATCTCCTGGTCCTGATGCTTTGAATCTCCCTCTCTGTCTGTCTGTCTGTCTGTCTGTCACACACACACACACACACACACACACACACACACACACAGAAGCTGGTCAAGTGCTGTGCAACTGGGATTGCACCTGTCGTCCACAGGAGGGCGCCTAGCTGGGAAGTCCAGTACATTCCATATTAAAGTTGTTGCAAGTGCATTTTTTGTGTAAAAGACAGACACACACACACACACACACACACACACACTGTAAGGTCTGAAGTGCAAAATTTGAATTACATTCCTTTGTATCTCTCCCTCTCTCTCTCTCTCTCTCTCTCTCTCTCTCTGTCTCTCTCTCTCTCTCTCTGTCAACACACACACACACACACACACTCACACACACCAAAGCACACAGACAGAAGCTGGTCACAACTGCTGTGCAACTGGGATTGAACCAGGGGGGCTCCCTCTGCTGGCTCAATGCGGTACAAAGTGTCAGAAGCTGTTAGATATCTGCTTTTGACAATCAATTGCACCTGTCATCCACAGGAGGGCGCCTAGCTGGGAAGTCCAGTACATTCCATATTAAAGTTGTTGCAAGTGCATTTTTTGTGTAAAAGACAGACACACACACACACACACACACACACACACACACACACACACTGTAAGGTCTGAAGTGCAAAATTTGAATTACATTCCTTTGTATCTCTCCCTCTCTCTCTCTCTCTCTCTCTCTCTGTCTCTCTCTCTCTCTCTCTCTCTCTGTCAACACACACACACACACACACACACACACACACACACACTCAATGGAGTATAAAATAAAGACCGGGGCAGTTCTCTCACTGGAGTCTCTTAGAGTGGAGGCTGCCCTTGCTAGCAAGAAGTTCTGTGTGTTTCTCTTCTCTGAGTCTTTACTGAAGAAGTGTTTTATAACATTTTCCTTAACAACTGACATGTGTTTTTTGTGTAAAAGAGAGAGAGACACACACACACACACACACACACACACACACACACACACACACACACTCACACTCACAGGCTCAGAGATGAGGGAAAAACAACAGAAATCAGGATAGATTTTAATGTCAGGAGATGCCCTGTGATGCTGGGGCCATTGTGTAAGATTGGAATGTGTACCAGTGGCTGGTGGGTGGTCCTTGAAGGTCCCGGGAGGAGGCGGCGAGGAGGCAGCGGGTGGCTGGGCTTGAGCTGTGGATCAGGGACGTCATTAATTCTGCCTGGTGCTGCGTGTGCCCTGTGCAGCTTGGATGTCTGCCGCTGACGCTCTGTGGTTCCTGTTCTGCTGATCTCCTGGTCCACACACGGCTTCAGGGTGTACTGTACAAGGGGAGAAGAAATGCATCATTGGTTACCAAAATAAAACAGTGTCTTTCTGCCTGTGTCATTCTGTTTGGTTTCTTTGAGCGTTTGTTTCTTAAATACACAGCAAGTGTCACTCTCTCTCTCTCTCTGTCACACACACACACACACACACACACACACACACACACACACACACACACACACACACAGACACTGTGAGGTCTGCAGTTCAAAATTTGAATCTCAGAGCTTGGTGTTTTTGTCTCCCTCCAGTGGACAAATGCAGGTATGATGAGGGTTGGTTAGGTTAGGGGGTAATAGCCAGAGCTTGACGGAATAAAATGGAATAACTGGGAAAGTAAGTGTCGTAGAGGGATGAAAGTGGTGTCTACGGGGGGGTTTCGGGGTGCTCCGGACACCCTGGTGAAGACCCCATGTCGATAGCACCAACGGTTCTGGACTTGGTGTAAATGGGTCCAAATTTGACGGAATAAAAAGGTCAAAGTGGCAGATAGGAGTGTCCGATCGGGCCGATTCCACCACCACTGTACTCAGCAGGCCCTGCCGGGTCGTTAGACACGCAGCATGGCAGGGATCGGTGACATAACATGTAGCAGTTTCCCTTCACAGAAGCGTCTGCAGCAGGTGGGTGGAGGAGGAGGCAGCAGAACCAGGCCTTTGGAGCACTGTGTCATCTCCTGGTCCTGATGCTTTGAATCTCCCTCTCTGTCTGTCTGTCTGTCTGTCACACACACACACACACACACACAGAAGCTGGTCAAGTGCTGTGCAACTGGGATTGCACCTGTCGTCCACAGGAGGGCGCCTAGCTGGGAAGTCCAGTACATTCCATATTAAAGTTGTTGCAAGTGCATTTTTTGTGTAAAAGACAGACACACACACACACACACACACACACACACACACACACACACACACACACACACAGTAAGGTCTGAAGTGCAAAATTTGAATTACATTCCTTTGTATCTCTCCCTCTCTCTCTCTCTCTCTCTCTCTGTCTCTCTCTCTCTCTCTCTGTCAACACACACACACACACACACACACTCACACACACCAAAGCACACAGACAGAAGCTGGTCACAACTGCTGTGCAACTGGGATTGAACCAGGGGGGCTCCCTCTGCTGGCTCAATGCGGTACAAAGTGTCAGAAGCTGTTAGATATCTGCTTTTGACAATCAATTGCACCTGTCATCCACAGGAGGGCGCCTAGCTGGGAAGTCCAGTACATTCCATATTAAAGTTGTTGCAAGTGCATTTTTTGTGTAAAAGACAGACACACACACACACACACACACACACACACACACACACACACACACACACACACACACACTGTAAGGTCTGAAGTGCAAAATTTGAATTACATTCCTTTGTATCTCTCCCTCTCTCTCTCTCTCTCTCTCTCTCTGTCTCTCTCTCTCTCTCTCTCTCTCTGTCAACACACACACACACACACACACACACACACACACACTCAATGGAGTATAAAATAAAGACCGGGGCAGTTCTCTCACTGGAGTCTCTTAGAGTGGAGGCTGCCCTTGCTAGCAAGAAGTTCTGTGTGTTTCTCTTCTCTGAGTCTTTACTGAAGAAGTGTTTTATAACATTTTCCTTAACAACTGACATGTGTTTTTTGTGTAAAAGAGAGAGAGACACACACACACACACACACACACACACACACACACACACACACACACACACACACACACACACACACACACACTCACACTCACAGGCTCAGAGATGAGGGAAAAACAACAGAAATCAGGATAGATTTTAATGTCAGGAGATGCCCTGTGATGCTGGGGCCATTGTGTAAGATTGGAATGTGTACCAGTGGCTGGTGGGTGGTCCTTGAAGGTCCCGGGAGGAGGCGGCGAGGAGGCAGCGGGTGGCTGGGCTTGAGCTGTGGATCAGGGACGTCATTAATTCTGCCTGGTGCTGCGTGTGCCCTGTGCAGCTTGGATGTCTGCCGCTGACGCTCTGTGGTTCCTGTTCTGCTGATCTCCTGGTCCACACACGGCTTCAGGGTGTACTGTACAAGGGGAGAAGAAATGCATCATTGGTTACCAAAATAAAACAGTGTCTTTCTGCCTGTGTCATTCTGTTTGGTTTCTTTGAGCGTTTGTTTCTTAAATACACAGCAAGTGTCACTCTCTCTCTCTCTCTGTCACACACACACACACACACACACACACACACACACACACACACACACACACACACACACACACACACAGACACTGTGAGGTCTGCAGTTCAAAATTTGAATCTCAGAGCTTGGTGTTTTTGTCTCCCTCCAGTGGACAAATGCAGGTATGATGAGGGTTGGTTAGGTTAGGGGGTAATAGCCAGAGCTTGACGGAATAAAATGGAATAACTGGGAAAGTAAGTGTCGTAGAGGGATGAAAGTGGTGTCTACGGGGGGGTTTCGGGGTGCTCCGGACACCCTGGTGAAGACCCCATGTCGATAGCACCAACGGTTCTGGACTTGGTGTAAATGGGTCCAAATTTGACGGAATAAAAAGGTCAAAGTGGCAGATAGGAGTGTCCGATCGGGCCGATTCCACCACCACTGTACTCAGCAGGCCCTGCCGGGTCGTTAGACACGCAGCATGGCAGGGATCGGTGACATAACATGTAGCAGTTTCCCTTCACAGAAGCGTCTGCAGCAGGTGGGTGGAGGAGGAGGCAGCAGAACCAGGCCTTTGGAGCACTGTGTCATCTCCTGGTCCTGATGCTTTGAATCTCCCTCTCTGTCTGTCTGTCTGTCTGTCTGTCACACACACACACACACACACAGAAGCTGGTCAAGTGCTGTGCAACTGGGATTGCACCTGTCGTCCACAGGAGGGCGCCTAGCTGGGAAGTCCAGTACATTCCATATTAAAGTTGTTGCAAGTGCATTTTTTGTGTAAAAGACAGACACACACACACACACACACACACACACACACACACACACACACACACACACAGTAAGGTCTGAAGTGCAAAATTTGAATTACATTCCTTTGTATCTCTCCCTCTCTCTCTCTCTCTCTCTCTCTCTCTCTCTGTCTCTCTCTCTCTCTCTCTGTCAACACACACACACACACACACACTCACACACACCAAAGCACACAGACAGAAGCTGGTCACAACTGCTGTGCAACTGGGATTGAACCAGGGGGGCTCCCTCTGCTGGCTCAATGCGGTACAAAGTGTCAGAAGCTGTTAGATATCTGCTTTTGACAATCAATTGCACCTGTCATCCACAGGAGGGCGCCTAGCTGGGAAGTCCAGTACATTCCATATTAAAGTTGTTGCAAGTGCATTTTTTGTGTAAAAGACAGACACACACACACACACACACACACACACACACACACACACACACACACACACACTGTAAGGTCTGAAGTGCAAAATTTGAATTACATTCCTTTGTATCTCTCCCTCTCTCTCTCTCTCTCTCTCTCTGTCAACACACACACACACACACACACACACACACACACACACACACACACTGTAAGGTCTGAAGTGCAAAATTTGAATTACATTCCTTTGTATCTCTCCCTCTCTCTCTCTCTCTCTCTCTGTCTCTCTCTCTCTCTCTCTCTGTCAACACACACACACACACACACACACACACACACACGCACACACACACGCTCAATGGAGTATAAAATAAAGACCGGGGCAGTTCTCTCACTGGAGTCTCTTAGAGTGGAGGCTGCCCTTGCTAGCAAGAAGTTCTGTGTGTTTCTCTTCTCTGAGTCTTTACTGAAGAAGTGTTTTATAACATTTTCCTTAACAACTGACATGTGTTTTTTGTGTAAAAGAGAGAGAGACACACACACACACACACACACACACACACACACACACACACACACTCACACTCAGCGGCTCAGAGATGAGGGAAAAACAACAGAAATCAGGATAGATTTTAATGTCAGGAGATGCCCTGTGATGCTGGGGCCATTGTGTAAGATTGGAATGTGTACCAGTGGCTGGTGGGTGGTCCTTGAAGGTCCCGGGAGGAGGCGGCGAGGAGGCAGCGGGTGGCTGGGCTTCGGCCTTGGCCCAGGAACGTCATTTATTCTGCGTGGTGCCGCGTGTGCCCTGTGCAGCTTCGATGTGTGCGGCTGACGCTCTGTGGTTCCTGTTCCTGTCATAAAAGGCCCTGTACAAGGGGATAAGAAATGCATCATTGGTTACCAAAATAAAACAGTGTCTTTCTGCCTGTGTCATTCTGTTTGGTTTCTTTGAGCGTTTGTTTCTTAAATACACAGCAAGTGTCACTCTCTCTCTCTCTCTCTCTGTCACACACACACACACACACACACACACACCAAAGCACACACACCAAAGCGCGCACACACACACACACACACACACACACCAAAGCGCGCGCACACACACACACACACACACACACACACAGACACAGACACTGTGAGGTTTGCAGTGCAAAATTTGAATTTTAGTGCATGGTGATTTGTCTCCCTCCAGTGGCCCACGGCAGGTATGATGAGGCTTAAATGATAGGTTATGGGGAAAAAGCCAGGAGAGGATGGGACAAAAGTGGAATAACTGAAAAAGTAAGAGGTGTAGAGGGCTGATGTTGGTGTCTAGGTGGGGGTTTTGGTGGGTGCCGGACGCTGTGGCGAAGAGGCCACGCCGATGGCTTCTTCGGTTCTGGAGATATGGCGAATCGGACCAAAAAGGATGGGACAAAACGGTCCCAGTCGGAGAAAGGAAGGTGCAGAGGGCCTGGGTCCACCACCACTGTACTCAGCAGGCCCTGCCGGGTCGTTCGACACGCAGCATGGCAGGGATCGGTGACATAACATGTAGCAGTTTCCCTTCACAGAAGCGTCTGCAGCAGGTGGGTGGAGGAGGAGGCAGCAGAACCAGGCCTTTGGAGCACTGTGTCATCTCCTGGTCCTGATGCTTTGAATCTCCCTCTCTGTCTGTCTGTCTGTCTGTCTGTCACACACACACACACACACACACACACACACACACACACACAGAAGCTGGTCAAGTGCTGTGCAACTGGGATTGCACCTGTCGTCCACAGGAGGGCGCCTAGCTGGGAAGTCCAGTACATTCCATATTAAAGTTGTTGCAAGTGCATTTTTTGTGTAAAAGACAGACACACACACACACACACACACACACACACACACACACACACACACACACAGTAAGGTCTGAAGTGCAAAATTTGAATTACATTCCTTTGTATCTCTCCCTCTCTCTCTCTCTCTCTCTCTCTCTCTCTCTGTCTCTCTCTCTCTCTCTCTGTCAACACACACACACACACACACACACTCACACACACCAAAGCACACAGACAGAAGCTGGTCACAACTGCTGTGCAACTGGGATTGAACCAGGGGGGCTCCCTCTGCTGGCTCAATGCGGTACAAAGTGTCAGAAGCTGTTAGATATCTGCTTTTGACAATCAATTGCACCTGTCATCCACAGGAGGGCGCCTAGCTGGGAAGTCCAGTACATTCCATATTAAAGTTGTTGCAAGTGCATTTTTTGTGTAAAAGACAGACACACACACACACACACACACACACACTGTAAGGTCTGAAGTGCAAAATTTGAATTACATTCCTTTGTATCTCTCCCTCTCTCTCTCTCTCTCTCTCTCTCTCTGTCTCTCTGTCTCTCTCTCTCTCTCTGTCAACACACACACACACACACACACACACACACACACACACACACACACACACACACACACTGTAAGGTCTGAAGTGCAAAATTTGAATTACATTCCTTTGTATCTCTCCCTCTCTCTCTCTCTCTCTGTCTCTCTCTCTCTCTCTCTGTCAACACACACACACACACACACACACGCACACACACACGCTCAATGGAGTATAAAATAAAGACCGGGGCAGTTCTCTCACTGGAGTCTCTTAGAGTGGAGGCTGCCCTTGCTAGCAAGAAGTTCTGTGTGTTTCTCTTCTCTGAGTCTTTACTGAAGAAGTGTTTTATAACATTTTCCTTAACAACTGACATGTGTTTTTTGTGTAAAAGAGAGAGAGACACACACACACACACACACACACACACACACACACACACACACACACTCACACTCAGCGGCTCAGAGATGAGGGAAAAACAACAGAAATCAGGATAGATTTTAATGTCAGGAGATGCCCTGTGATGCTGGGGCCATTGTGTAAGATTGGAATGTGTACCAGTGGCTGGTGGGTGGTCCTTGAAGGTCCCGGGAGGAGGCGGCGAGGAGGCAGCGGGTGGCTGGGCTTGAGCTGTGGATCAGGGACGTCATTAATTCTGCCTGGTGCTGCGTGTGCCCTGTGCAGCTTGGATGTCTGCCGCTGACGCTCTGTGGTTCCTGTTCTGCTGATCTCCTGGTCCACACACGGCTTCAGGGTGTACTGTACAAGGGGAGAAGAAATGCATCATTGGTTACCAAAATAAAACAGTGTCTTTCTGCCTGTGTCATTCTGTTTGGTTTCTTTGAGCGTTTGTTTCTTAAATACACAGCAAGTGTCACTCTCTCTCTCTCTCTGTCACACACACACACACACACACACACACACACACACACACACACACACACACACACACACACACACAGACACTGTGAGGTCTGCAGTTCAAAATTTGAATCTCAGAGCTTGGTGTTTTTGTCTCCCTCCAGTGGACAAATGCAGGTATGATGAGGGTTGGTTAGGGTTAGGGGGTAATAGCCAGAGCTTGACGGAATAAAATGGAATAACTGGGAAAGTAAGTGTCGTAGAGGGATGAAAGTGGTGTCTACGGGGGGGTTTCGGGGTGCTCCGGACACCCTGGTGAAGACCCCATGTCGATAGCACCAACGGTTCTGGACTTGGTGTAAATGGGTCCAAATTTGACGGAATAAAAAGGTCAAAGTGGCAGATAGGAGTGTCCGATCGGGCCGATTCCACCACCACTGTACTCAGCAGGCCCTGCCGGGTCGTTAGACACGCAGCATGGCAGGGATCGGTGACATAACATGTAGCAGTTTCCCTTCACAGAAGCGTCTGCAGCAGGTGGGTGGAGGAGGAGGCAGCAGAACCAGGCCTTTGGAGCACTGTGTCATCTCCTGGTCCTGATGCTTTGAATCTCCCTCTCTGTCTGTCTGTCTGTCTGTCTGTCACACACACACACACACACACACAGAAGCTGGTCAAGTGCTGTGCAACTGGGATTGCACCTGTCGTCCACAGGAGGGCGCCTAGCTGGGAAGTCCAGTACATTCCATATTAAAGTTGTTGCAAGTGCATTTTTTGTGTAAAAGACAGACACACACACACACACACACACACACACACACACACACACACACACACAGTAAGGTCTGAAGTGCAAAATTTGAATTACATTCCTTTGTATCTCTCTCTCTCTCTCTCTCTCTCTCTCTCTGTCTCTCTCTCTCTCTCTCTGTCAACACACACACACACACACACACTCACACACACCAAAGCACACAGACAGAAGCTGGTCACAACTGCTGTGCAACTGGGATTGAACCAGGGGGGCTCCCTCTGCTGGCTCAATGCGGTACAAAGTGTCAGAAGCTGTTAGATATCTGCTTTTGACAATCAATTGCACCTGTCATCCACAGGAGGGCGCCTAGCTGGGAAGTCCAGTACATTCCATATTAAAGTTGTTGCAAGTGCATTTTTTGTGTAAAAGACAGACACACACACACACACACACACACACACACACACACACACACACACACACACTGTAAGGTCTGAAGTGCAAAATTTGAATTACATTCCTTTGTATCTCTCCCTCTCTCTCTCTCTCTCTCTCTCTCTGTCAACACACACACACACACACACACACACACACACACACACACACACACTGTAAGGTCTGAAGTGCAAAATTTGAATTACATTCCTTTGTATCTCTCCCTCTCTCTCTCTCTCTCTCTCTGTCTCTCTCTCTCTCTCTCTCTGTCAACACACACACACACACACACACACACACACACACACGCACACACACACGCTCAATGGAGTATAAAATAAAGACCGGGGCAGTTCTCTCACTGGAGTCTCTTAGAGTGGAGGCTGCCCTTGCTAGCAAGAAGTTCTGTGTGTTTCTCTTCTCTGAGTCTTTACTGAAGAAGTGTTTTATAACATTTTCCTTAACAACTGACATGTGTTTTTTGTGTAAAAGAGAGAGAGACACACACACACACACACACACACACACACACACACACACACACACTCACACTCAGCGGCTCAGAGATGAGGGAAAAACAACAGAAATCAGGATAGATTTTAATGTCAGGAGATGCCCTGTGATGCTGGGGCCATTGTGTAAGATTGGAATGTGTACCAGTGGCTGGTGGGTGGTCCTTGAAGGTCCCGGGAGGAGGCGGCGAGGAGGCAGCGGGTGGCTGGGCTTCGGCCTTGGCCCAGGAACGTCATTTATTCTGCGTGGTGCCGCGTGTGCCCTGTGCAGCTTCGATGTGTGCGGCTGACGCTCTGTGGTTCCTGTTCCTGTCATAAAAGGCCCTGTACAAGGGGATAAGAAATGCATCATTGGTTACCACAAATAAAACAGTGTCTTTCTGCCTGTGTCATTCTGTTTGGTTTCTTTGAGCGTTTGTTTCTTAAATACACAGCAAGTGTCACTCTCTCTCTCTCTCTCTCTGTCACACACACACACACACACACACACACACCAAAGCACACACACCAAAGCGCGCACACACACACACACACACACACACACCAAAGCGCGCGCACACACACACACACACACACACACACACAGACACAGACACTGTGAGGTTTGCAGTGCAAAATTTGAATTTTAGTGCATGGTGATTTGTCTCCCTCCAGTGGCCCACGGCAGGTATGATGAGGCTTAAATGATAGGTTATGGGGAAAAAGCCAGGAGAGGATGGGACAAAAGTGGAATAACTGAAAAAGTAAGAGGTGTAGAGGGCTGATGTTGGTGTCTAGGTGGGGGTTTTGGTGGGTGCCGGACGCTGTGGCGAAGAGGCCACGCCGATGGCTTCTTCGGTTCTGGAGATATGGCGAATCGGACCAAAAAGGATGGGACAAAACGGTCCCAGTCGGAGAAAGGAAGGTGCAGAGGGCCTGGGTCCACCACCACTGTACTCAGCAGGCCCTGCCGGGTCGTTCGACACGCAGCATGGCAGGGATCGGTGACATAACATGTAGCAGTTTCCCTTCACAGAAGCGTCTGCAGCAGGTGGGTGGAGGAGGAGGCAGCAGAACCAGGCCTTTGGAGCACTGTGTCATCTCCTGGTCCTGATGCTTTGAATCTCCCTCTCTGTCTGTCTGTCTGTCTGTCTGTCACACACACACACACACACACACACACACACACACACACAGAAGCTGGTCAAGTGCTGTGCAACTGGGATTGCACCTGTCGTCCACAGGAGGGCGCCTAGCTGGGAAGTCCAGTACATTCCATATTAAAGTTGTTGCAAGTGCATTTTTTGTGTAAAAGACAGACACACACACACACACACACACACACACACACACACACACACACAGTAAGGTCTGAAGTGCAAAATTTGAATTACATTCCTTTGTATCTCTCCCTCTCTCTCTCTCTCTCTCTCTCTCTCTCTCTCTGTCTCTCTCTCTCTCTCTCTGTCAACACACACACACACACACACACACTCACACACACCAAAGCACACAGACAGAAGCTGGTCACAACTGCTGTGCAACTGGGATTGAACCAGGGGGGCTCCCTCTGCTGGCTCAATGCGGTACAAAGTGTCAGAAGCTGTTAGATATCTGCTTTTGACAATCAATTGCACCTGTCATCCACAGGAGGGCGCCTAGCTGGGAAGTCCAGTACATTCCATATTAAAGTTGTTGCAAGTGCATTTTTTGTGTAAAAGACAGACACACACACACACACACACACACACACACTGTAAGGTCTGAAGTGCAAAATTTGAATTACATTCCTTTGTATCTCTCCCTCTCTCTCTCTCTCTCTCTCTCTCTCTCTGTCTCTCTCTCTCTCTCTCTCTCTCTGTCAACACACACACACACACACACACACACACACACACACACACTGTAAGGTCTGAAGTGCAAAATTTGAATTACATTCCTTTGTATCTCTCCCTCTCTCTCTCTCTCTCTGTCTCTCTCTCTCTCTCTCTGTCAACACACACACACACACACACACACGCACACACACACGCTCAATGGAGTATAAAATAAAGACCGGGGCAGTTCTCTCACTGGAGTCTCTTAGAGTGGAGGCTGCCCTTGCTAGCAAGAAGTTCTGTGTGTTTCTCTTCTCTGAGTCTTTACTGAAGAAGTGTTTTATAACATTTTCCTTAACAACTGACATGTGTTTTTTGTGTAAAAGAGAGAGAGACACACACACACACACACACACACACACACACACACACACACACACACACACACACTCACACTCAGCGGCTCAGAGATGAGGGAAAAACAACAGAAATCAGGATAGATTTTAATGTCAGGAGATGCCCTGTGATGCTGGGGCCATTGTGTAAGATTGGAATGTGTACCAGTGGCTGGTGGGTGGTCCTTGAAGGTCCCAGGAGGAGGCGGCGAGGAGGCAGCGGGTGGCTGGGCTTCGGCCTTGGCCCAGGAACGTCATTTATTCTGCGTGGTGCCGCGTGTGCCCTGTGCAGCTTCGATATGTGCGGCTGACGCTCTGTGGTTCCTGTTCCTGTCATAAAAGGCCCTGTACAAGGGGATAAGAAATGCATCATTGGTTACCAAAATAAAACAGTGTCTTTCTGCCTGTGTCATTCTGTTTGGTTTCTTTGAGCGTTTGTTTCTTAAATACACAGCAAGTGTCACTCTCTCTCTCTCTCTCTCTGTCACACACACACACACACACACACACACACCAAAGCACACACACCAAAGCGCGCACACACACACACACACACACACACACCAAAGCGCGCACACACACACACACACACACACACACACAGACACAGACACTGTGAGGTTTGCAGTGCAAAATTTGAATTTTAGTGCATGGTGATTTGTCTCCCTCCAGTGGCCCACGGCAGGTATGATGAGGCTTAAATGATAGGTTATGGGGAAAAAGCCAGGAGAGGATGGGACAAAAGTGGAATAACTGAAAAAGTAAGAGGTGTAGAGGGCTGATGTTGGTGTCTAGGTGGGGGTTTTGGTGGGTGCCGGACGCTGTGGCGAAGAGGCCACGCCGATGGCTTCTTCGGTTCTGGAGATATGGCGAATCGGACCAAAAAGGATGGGACAAAACGGTCCCAGTCGGAGAAAGGAAGGTGCAGAGGGCCTGGGTCCACCACCACTGTACTCAGCAGGCCCTGCCGGGTCGTTCGACACGCAGCATGGCAGGGATCGGTGACATAACATGTAGCAGTTTCCCTTCACAGAAGCGTCTGCAGCAGGTGGGTGGAGGAGGAGGCAGCAGAACCAGGCCTTTGGAGCACTGTGTCATCTCCTGGTCCTGATGCTTTGAATCTCCCTCTCTGTCTGTCTGTCTGTCTGTCTGTCACACACACACACACACACACACACACACACACACACACACACAGAAGCTGGTCAAGTGCTGTGCAACTGGGATTGCACCTGTCGTCCACAGGAGGGCGCCTAGCTGGGAAGTCCAGTACATTCCATATTAAAGTTGTTGCAAGTGCATTTTTTGTGTAAAAGACAGACACACACACACACACACACACACACACACACTGTAAGGTCTGAAGTGCAAAATTTGAATTACATTCCTTTGTATCTCTCCCTCTCTCTCTCTCTCTCTCTCTCTCTCTCTCTGTCTCTCTCTCTCTCTCTCTGTCAACACACACACACACACACACACTCACACACACCAAAGCACACAGACAGAAGCTGGTCACAACTGCTGTGCAACTGGGATTGAACCAGGGGGGCTCCCTCTGCTGGCTCAATGCGGTACAAAGTGTCAGAAGCTGTTAGATATCTGCTTTTGACAATCAATTGCACCTGTCATCCACAGGAGGGCGCCTAGCTGGGAAGTCCAGTACATTCCATATTAAAGTTGTTGCAAGTGCATTTTTTGTGTAAAAGACAGACACACACACACACACACACACACACACACACACACACACACTGTAAGGTCTGAAGTGCAAAATTTGAATTACATTCCTTTGTATCTCTCCCTCTCTCTCTCTCTCTCTCTCTCTCTGTCTCTCTCTCTCTCTCTCTCTCTCTCTCTGTCAACACACACACACACACACACACACACACACACACACTCAATGGAGTATAAAATAAAGACCGGGGCAGTTCTCTCACTGGAGTCTCTTAGAGTGGAGGCTGCCCTTGCTAGCAAGAAGTTCTGTGTGTTTCTCTTCTCTGAGTCTTTACTGAAGAAGTGTTTTATAACATTTTCCTTAACAACTGACATGTGTTTTTTGTGTAAAAGAGAGAGACACACACACACACACACACACACACACACACACACACACACACACACACACACACACACACACACACACACACTCACACTCACAGGCTCAGAGATGAGGGAAAAACAACAGAAATCAGGATAGATTTTAATGTCAGGAGATGCCCTGTGATGCTGGGGCCATTGTGTAAGATTGGAATGTGTACCAGTGGCTGGTGGGTGGTCCTTGAAGGTCCCGGGAGGAGGCGGCGAGGAGGCAGCGGGTGGCTGGGCTTGAGCTGTGGATCAGGGACGTCATTAATTCTGCCTGGTGCTGCGTGTGCCCTGTGCAGCTTGGATGTCTGCCGCTGACGCTCTGTGGTTCCTGTTCTGCTGATCTCCTGGTCCACACACGGCTTCAGGGTGTACTGTACAAGGGGAGAAGAAATGCATCATTGGTTACCAAAATAAAACAGTGTCTTTCTGCCTGTGTCATTCTGTTTGGTTTCTTTGAGCGTTTGTTTCTTAAATACACAGCAAGTGTCACTCTCTCTCTCTCTCTGTCACACACACACACACACACACACACACACACACACACACACACACACACACACACACACACACACACACACAGACACTGTGAGGTCTGCAGTTCAAAATTTGAATCTCAGAGCTTGGTGTTTTTGTCTCCCTCCAGTGGACAAATGCAGGTATGATGAGGGTTGGTTAGGTTAGGGGGTAATAGCCAGAGCTTGACGGAATAAAATGGAATAACTGGGAAAGTAAGTGTCGTAGAGGGATGAAAGTGGTGTCTACGGGGGGGTTTCGGGGTGCTCCGGACACCCTGGTGAAGACCCCATGTCGATAGCACCAACGGTTCTGGACTTGGTGTAAATGGGTCCAAATTTGACGGAATAAAAAGGTCAAAGTGGCAGATAGGAGTGTCCGATCGGGCCGATTCCACCACCACTGTACTCAGCAGGCCCTGCCGGGTCGTTAGACACGCAGCATGGCAGGGATCGGTGACATAACATGTAGCAGTTTCCCTTCACAGAAGCGTCTGCAGCAGGTGGGTGGAGGAGGAGGCAGCAGAACCAGGCCTTTGGAGCACTGTGTCATCTCCTGGTCCTGATGCTTTGAATCTCCCTCTCTGTCTGTCTGTCTGTCTGTCTGTCACACACACACACACACACACAGAAGCTGGTCAAGTGCTGTGCAACTGGGATTGCACCTGTCGTCCACAGGAGGGCGCCTAGCTGGGAAGTCCAGTACATTCCATATTAAAGTTGTTGCAAGTGCATTTTTTGTGTAAAAGACAGACACACACACACACACACACACACACACACACACACACACACACACACACAGTAAGGTCTGAAGTGCAAAATTTGAATTACATTCCTTTGTATCTCTCCCTCTCTCTCTCTCTCTCTCTCTCTCTCTCTCTCTGTCTCTCTCTCTCTCTCTCTGTCAACACACACACACACACACACACTCACACACACCAAAGCACACAGACAGAAGCTGGTCACAACTGCTGTGCAACTGGGATTGAACCAGGGGGGCTCCCTCTGCTGGCTCAATGCGGTACAAAGTGTCAGAAGCTGTTAGATATCTGCTTTTGACAATCAATTGCACCTGTCATCCACAGGAGGGCGCCTAGCTGGGAAGTCCAGTACATTCCATATTAAAGTTGTTGCAAGTGCATTTTTTGTGTAAAAGACAGACACACACACACACACACACACACACACACACACACACACACACACACACACACTGTAAGGTCTGAAGTGCAAAATTTGAATTACATTCCTTTGTATCTCTCCCTCTCTCTCTCTCTCTCTCTCTCTGTCAACACACACACACACACACACACACACACACACACACACACACACACACTGTAAGGTCTGAAGTGCAAAATTTGAATTACATTCCTTTGTATCTCTCCCTCTCTCTCTCTCTCTCTCTCTGTCTCTCTCTCTCTCTCTCTCTGTCAACACACACACACACACACACACACACACACACACACGCACACACACACGCTCAATGGAGTATAAAATAAAGACCGGGGCAGTTCTCTCTCACTGGAGTCTCTTAGAGTGGAGGCTGCCCTTGCTAGCAAGAAGTTCTGTGTGTTTCTCTTCTCTGAGTCTTTACTGAAGAAGTGTTTTATAACATTTTCCTTAACAACTGACATGTGTTTTTTGTGTAAAGAGAGAGAGACACACACACACACACACACACACACACACACACACACACACACTCACACTCAGCGGCTCAGAGATGAGGGAAAAACAACAGAAATCAGGATAGATTTTAATGTCAGGAGATGCCCTGTGATGCTGGGGCCATTGTGTAAGATTGGAATGTGTACCAGTGGCTGGTGGGTGGTCCTTGAAGGTCCCGGGAGGAGGCGGCGAGGAGGCAGCGGGTGGCTGGGCTTCGGCCTTGGCCCAGGAACGTCATTTATTCTGCGTGGTGCCGCGTGTGCCCTGTGCAGCTTCGATGTGTGCGGCTGACGCTCTGTGGTTCCTGTTCCTGTCATAAAAGGCCCTGTACAAGGGGATAAGAAATGCATCATTGGTTACCAAAATAAAACAGTGTCTTTCTGCCTGTGTCATTCTGTTTGGTTTCTTTGAGCGTTTGTTTCTTAAATACACAGCAAGTGTCACTCTCTCTCTCTCTCTCTCTGTCACACACACACACACACACACACACACACCAAAGCACACACACCAAAGCGCGCACACACACACACACACACACACACACCAAAGCGCGCGCACACACACACACACACACACACACACACACAGACACAGACACTGTGAGGTTTGCAGTGCAAAATTTGAATTTTAGTGCATGGTGATTTGTCTCCCTCCAGTGGCCCACGGCAGGTATGATGAGGCTTAAATGATAGGTTATGGGGAAAAAGCCAGGAGAGGATGGGACAAAAGTGGAATAACTGAAAAAGTAAGAGGTGTAGAGGGCTGATGTTGGTGTCTAGGTGGGGGTTTTGGTGGGTGCCGGACGCTGTGGCGAAGAGGCCACGCCGATGGCTTCTTCGGTTCTGGAGATATGGCGAATCGGACCAAAAAGGATGGGACAAAACGGTCCCAGTCGGAGAAAGGAAGGTGCAGAGGGCCTGGGTCCACCACCACTGTACTCAGCAGGCCCTGCCGGGTCGTTCGACACGCAGCATGGCAGGGATCGGTGACATAACATGTAGCAGTTTCCCTTCACAGAAGCGTCTGCAGCAGGTGGGTGGAGGAGGAGGCAGCAGAACCAGGCCTTTGGAGCACTGTGTCATCTCCTGGTCCTGATGCTTTGAATCTCCCTCTCTGTCTGTCTGTCTGTCTGTCTGTCACACACACACACACACACACACACACACACACACACACAGAAGCTGGTCAAGTGCTGTGCAACTGGGATTGCACCTGTCGTCCACAGGAGGGCGCCTAGCTGGGAAGTCCAGTACATTCCATATTAAAGTTGTTGCAAGTGCATTTTTTGTGTAAAAGACAGACACACACACACACACACACACACACACACACACACACACACACAGTAAGGTCTGAAGTGCAAAATTTGAATTACATTCCTTTGTATCTCTCCCTCTCTCTCTCTCTCTCTCTCTCTCTCTCTCTCTGTCTCTCTCTCTCTCTCTCTGTCAACACACACACACACACACACACACTCACACACACCAAAGCACACAGACAGAAGCTGGTCACAACTGCTGTGCAACTGGGATTGAACCAGGGGGGCTCCCTCTGCTGGCTCAATGCGGTACAAAGTGTCAGAAGCTGTTAGATATCTGCTTTTGACAATCAATTGCACCTGTCATCCACAGGAGGGCGCCTAGCTGGGAAGTCCAGTACATTCCATATTAAAGTTGTTGCAAGTGCATTTTTTGTGTAAAAGACAGACACACACACACACACACACACACACACACTGTAAGGTCTGAAGTGCAAAATTTGAATTACATTCCTTTGTATCTCTCCCTCTCTCTCTCTCTCTCTCTCTCTCTCTCTCTGTCTCTCTCTCTCTCTCTCTCTCTCTGTCAACACACACACACACACACACACACACACACACACACACTGTAAGGTCTGAAGTGCAAAATTTGAATTACATTCCTTTGTATCTCTCCCTCTCTCTCTCTCTCTCTGTCTCTCTCTCTCTCTCTCTCTGTCAACACACACACACACACACACACACGCACACACACACGCTCAATGGAGTATAAAATAAAGACCGGGGCAGTTCTCTCACTGGAGTCTCTTAGAGTGGAGGCTGCCCTTGCTAGCAAGAAGTTCTGTGTGTTTCTCTTCTCTGAGTCTTTACTGAAGAAGTGTTTTATAACATTTTCCTTAACAACTGACATGTGTTTTTTGTGTAAAAGAGAGAGAGACACACACACACACACACACACACACACACACACACACACACACACACACACACACACACACTCACACTCAGCGGCTCAGAGATGAGGGAAAAACAACAGAAATCAGGATAGATTTTAATGTCAGGAGATGCCCTGTGATGCTGGGGCCATTGTGTAAGATTGGAATGTGTACCAGTGGCTGGTGGGTGGTCCTTGAAGGTCCCAGGAGGAGGCGGCGAGGAGGCAGCGGGTGGCTGGGCTTCGGCCTTGGCCCAGGAACGTCATTTATTCTGCGTGGTGCCGCGTGTGCCCTGTGCAGCTTCGATATGTGCGGCTGACGCTCTGTGGTTCCTGTTCCTGTCATAAAAGGCCCTGTACAAGGGGATAAGAAATGCATCATTGGTTACCAAAATAAAACAGTGTCTTTCTGCCTGTGTCATTCTGTTTGGTTTCTTTGAGCGTTTGTTTCTTAAATACACAGCAAGTGTCACTCTCTCTCTCTCTCTCTCTGTCACACACACACACACACACACACACACACACCAAAGCACACACACCAAAGCGCGCACACACACACACACACACACACACACCAAAGCGCGCACACACACACACACACACACACACACACAGACACAGACACTGTGAGGTTTGCAGTGCAAAATTTGAATTTTAGTGCATGGTGATTTGTCTCCCTCCAGTGGCCCACGGCAGGTATGATGAGGCTTAAATGATAGGTTATGGGGAAAAAGCCAGGAGAGGATGGGACAAAAGTGGAATAACTGAAAAAGTAAGAGGTGTAGAGGGCTGATGTTGGTGTCTAGGTGGGGGTTTTGGTGGGTGCCGGACGCTGTGGCGAAGAGGCCACGCCGATGGCTTCTTCGGTTCTGGAGATATGGCGAATCGGACCAAAAAGGATGGGACAAAACGGTCCCAGTCGGAGAAAGGAGGTGCAGGGCCTGGGTCCACCACCACTGTACTCAGCAGGCCCTGCCGGGTCGTTCGACACGCAGCATGGCAGGGATCGGTGACATAACATGTAGCAGTTTCCCTTCACAGAAGCGTCTGCAGCAGGTGGGTGGAGGAGGAGGCAGCAGAACCAGGCCTTTGGAGCACTGTGTCATCTCCTGGTCCTGATGCTTTGAATCTCCCTCTCTGTCTGTCTGTCTGTCTGTCTGTCACACACACACACACACACACACACACACACACACACACAGAAGCTGGTCAAGTGCTGTGCAACTGGGATTGCACCTGTCGTCCACAGGAGGGCGCCTAGCTGGGAAGTCCAGTACATTCCATATTAAAGTTGTTGCAAGTGCATTTTTTGTGTAAAAGACAGACACACACACACACACACACACACACACTGTAAGGTCTGAAGTGCAAAATTTGAATTACATTCCTTTGTATCTCTCCCTCTCTCTCTCTCTCTCTCTCTCTCTCTCTGTCTCTCTCTCTCTCTCTCTGTCAACACACACACACACACACACACTCACACACACCAAAGCACACAGACAGAAGCTGGTCACAACTGCTGTGCAACTGGGATTGAACCAGGGGGGCTCCCTCTGCTGGCTCAATGCGGTACAAAGTGTCAGAAGCTGTTAGATATCTGCTTTTGACAATCAATTGCACCTGTCATCCACAGGAGGGCGCCTAGCTGGGAAGTCCAGTACATTCCATATTAAAGTTGTTGCAAGTGCATTTTTTGTGTAAAAGACAGACACACACACACACACACACACACACACACACACACACACACTGTAAGGTCTGAAGTGCAAAATTTGAATTACATTCCTTTGTATCTCTCCCTCTCTCTCTCTCTCTCTCTCTCTCTCTCTCTGTCTCTCTCTCTCTCTCTCTCTCTCTCTCTGTCAACACACACACACACACACACACACACACACACACACACTCAATGGAGTATAAAATAAAGACCGGGGCAGTTCTCTCACTGGAGTCTCTTAGAGTGGAGGCTGCCCTTGCTAGCAAGAAGTTCTGTGTGTTTCTCTTCTCTGAGTCTTTACTGAAGAAGTGTTTTATAACATTTTCCTTAACAACTGACATGTGTTTTTTGTGTAAAGAGAGAGAGACACACACACACACACACACACACACACACACACACACACACACACACACACACACACACACACACACACTCACAGGCTCAGAGATGAGGGAAAAACAACAGAAATCAGGATAGATTTTAATGTCAGGAGATGCCCTGTGATGCTGGGGCCATTGTGTAAGATTGGAATGTGTACCAGTGGCTGGTGGGTGGTCCTTGAAGGTCCCGGGAGGAGGCGGCGAGGAGGCAGCGGGTGGCTGGGCTTGAGCTGTGGATCAGGGACGTCATTAATTCTGCCTGGTGCTGCGTGTGCCCTGTGCAGCTTGGATGTCTGCCGCTGACGCTCTGTGGTTCCTGTTCTGCTGATCTCCTGGTCCACACACGGCTTCAGGGTGTACTGTACAAGGGGAGAAGAAATGCATCATTGGTTACCAAAATAAAACAGTGTCTTTCTGCCTGTGTCATTCTGTTTGGTTTCTTTGAGCGTTTGTTTCTTAAATACACAGCAAGTGTCACTCTCTCTCTCTCTCTGTCACACACACACACACACACACACACACACACACACACACACACACACACACACACACACACACACACACACAGACACTGTGAGGTCTGCAGTTCAAAATTTGAATCTCAGAGCTTGGTGTTTTTGTCTCCCTCCAGTGGACAAATGCAGGTATGATGAGGGTTGGTTAGGGTTAGGGGGTAATAGCCAGAGCTTGACGGAATAAAATGGAATAACTGGGAAAGTAAGTGTCGTAGAGGGATGAAAGTGGTGTCTACGGGGGGGTTTCGGGGTGCTCCGGACACCCTGGTGAAGACCCCATGTCGATAGCACCAACGGTTCTGGACTTGGTGTAAATGGGTCCAAATTTGACGGAATAAAAAGGTCAAAGTGGCAGATAGGAGTGTCCGATCGGGCCGATTCCACCACCACTGTACTCAGCAGGCCCTGCCGGGTCGTTAGACACGCAGCATGGCAGGGATCGGTGACATAACATGTAGCAGTTTCCCTTCACAGAAGCGTCTGCAGCAGGTGGGTGGAGGAGGAGGCAGCAGAACCAGGCCTTTGGAGCACTGTGTCATCTCCTGGTCCTGATGCTTTGAATCTCCCTCTCTGTCTGTCTGTCTGTCTGTCTGTCACACACACACACACACACACAGAAGCTGGTCAAGTGCTGTGCAACTGGGATTGCACCTGTCGTCCACAGGAGGGCGCCTAGCTGGGAAGTCCAGTACATTCCATATTAAAGTTGTTGCAAGTGCATTTTTTGTGTAAAAGACAGACACACACACACACACACACACACACACACACACACACACACACACACACACAGTAAGGTCTGAAGTGCAAAATTTGAATTACATTCCTTTGTATCTCTCCCTCTCTCTCTCTCTCTCTCTCTCTCTCTCTCTCTCTGTCTCTCTCTCTCTCTCTCTGTCAACACACACACACACACACACACTCACACACACCAAAGCACACAGACAGAAGCTGGTCACAACTGCTGTGCAACTGGGATTGAACCAGGGGGGCTCCCTCTGCTGGCTCAATGCGGTACAAAGTGTCAGAAGCTGTTAGATATCTGCTTTTGACAATCAATTGCACCTGTCATCCACAGGAGGGCGCCTAGCTGGGAAGTCCAGTACATTCCATATTAAAGTTGTTGCAAGTGCATTTTTTGTGTAAAAGACAGACACACACACACACACACACACACACACACACACACACACACACACACACTGTAAGGTCTGAAGTGCAAAATTTGAATTACATTCCTTTGTATCTCTCCCTCTCTCTCTCTCTCTCTCTCTCTGTCAACACACACACACACACACACACACACACACACACACACACACTGTAAGGTCTGAAGTGCAAAATTTGAATTACATTCCTTTGTATCTCTCCCTCTCTCTCTCTCTCTCTCTCTGTCTCTCTCTCTCTCTCTCTCTGTCAACACACACACACACACACACACACACACACACACACACGCACACACACACGCTCAATGGAGTATAAAATAAAGACCGGGGCAGTTCTCTCACTGGAGTCTCTTAGAGTGGAGGCTGCCCTTGCTAGCAAGAAGTTCTGTGTGTTTCTCTTCTCTGAGTCTTTACTGAAGAAGTGTTTTATAACATTTTCCTTAACAACTGACATGTGTTTTTTGTGTAAAAGAGAGAGAGACACACACACACACACACACACACACACACACACACACACACACTCACACTCAGCGGCTCAGAGATGAGGGAAAAACAACAGAAATCAGGATAGATTTTAATGTCAGGAGATGCCCTGTGATGCTGGGGCCATTGTGTAAGATTGGAATGTGTACCAGTGGCTGGTGGGTGGTCCTTGAAGGTCCCGGGAGGAGGCGGCGAGGAGGCAGCGGGTGGCTGGGCTTCGGCCTTGGCCCAGGAACGTCATTTATTCTGCGTGGTGCCGCGTGTGCCCTGTGCAGCTTCGATGTGTGCGGCTGACGCTCTGTGGTTCCTGTTCCTGTCATAAAAGGCCCTGTACAAGGGGATAAGAAATGCATCATTGGTTACCAAAATAAAACAGTGTCTTTCTGCCTGTGTCATTCTGTTTGGTTTCTTTGAGCGTTTGTTTCTTAAATACACAGCAAGTGTCACTCTCTCTCTCTCTCTCTCTGTCACACACACACACACACACACACACACACCAAAGCACACACACCAAAGCGCGCACACACACACACACACACACACACACCAAAGCGCGCGCACACACACACACACACACACACAGACACAGACACAGACACTGTGAGGTTTGCAGTGCAAAATTTGAATTTTAGTGCATGGTGATTTGTCTCCCTCCAGTGGCCCACGGCAGGTATGATGAGGCTTAAATGATAGGTTATGGGGAAAAAGCCAGGAGAGGATGGGACAAAAGTGGAATAACTGAAAAAGTAAGAGGTGTAGAGGGCTGATGTTGGTGTCTAGGTGGGGGTTTTGGTGGGTGCCGGACGCTGTGGCGAAGAGGCCACGCCGATGGCTTCTTCGGTTCTGGAGATATGGCGAATCGGACCAAAAAGGATGGGACAAAACGGTCCCAGTCGGAGAAAGGAAGGTGCAGAGGGCCTGGGTCCACCACCACTGTACTCAGCAGGCCCTGCCGGGTCGTTCGACACGCAGCATGGCAGGGATCGGTGACATAACATGTAGCAGTTTCCCTTCACAGAAGCGTCTGCAGCAGGTGGGTGGAGGAGGAGGCAGCAGAACCAGGCCTTTGGAGCACTGTGTCATCTCCTGGTCCTGATGCTTTGAATCTCCCTCTCTGTCTGTCTGTCTGTCTGTCTGTCACACACACACACACACACACAGAAGCTGGTCAAGTGCTGTGCAACTGGGATTGCACCTGTCGTCCACAGGAGGGCGCCTAGCTGGGAAGTCCAGTACATTCCATATTAAAGTTGTTGCAAGTGCATTTTTTGTGTAAAAGACAGACACACACACACACACACACACACACACACTGTAAGGTCTGAAGTGCAAAATTTGAATTACATTCCTTTGTATCTCTCCCTCTCTCTCTCTCTCTCTCTCTCTCTCTCTCTGTCTCTCTCTCTCTCTCTCTGTCAACACACACACACACACACACACTCACACACACCAAAGCACACAGACAGAAGCTGGTCACAACTGCTGTGCAACTGGGATTGAACCAGGGGGGCTCCCTCTGCTGGCTCAATGCGGTACAAAGTGTCAGAAGCTGTTAGATATCTGCTTTTGACAATCAATTGCACCTGTCATCCACAGGAGGGCGCCTAGCTGGGAAGTCCAGTACATTCCATATTAAAGTTGTTGCAAGTGCATTTTTTGTGTAAAAGACAGACACACACACACACACACACACACACACACACACACACACTGTAAGGTCTGAAGTGCAAAATTTGAATTACATTCCTTTGTATCTCTCCCTCTCTCTCTCTCTCTCTCTCTCTCTCTGTCTCTCTCTCTCTCTCTCTCTCTCTCTCTCTGTCAACACACACACACACACACACACACACACACACACACTCAATGGAGTATAAAATAAAGACCGGGGCAGTTCTCTCACTGGAGTCTCTTAGAGTGGAGGCTGCCCTTGCTAGCAAGAAGTTCTGTGTGTTTCTCTTCTCTGAGTCTTTACTGAAGAAGTGTTTTATAACATTTTCCTTAACAACTGACATGTGTTTTTTGTGTAAAAGAGAGAGAGACACACACACACACACACACACACACACACACACACACACACACACACACACACACACACACACACACACACACACTCACAGGCTCAGAGATGAGGGAAAAACAACAGAAATCAGGATAGATTTTAATGTCAGGAGATGCCCTGTGATGCTGGGGCCATTGTGTAAGATTGGAATGTGTACCAGTGGCTGGTGGGTGGTCCTTGAAGGTCCCGGGAGGAGGCGGCGAGGAGGCAGCGGGTGGCTGGGCTTGAGCTGTGGATCAGGGACGTCATTAATTCTGCCTGGTGCTGCGTGTGCCCTGTGCAGCTTGGATGTCTGCCGCTGACGCTCTGTGGTTCCTGTTCTGCTGATCTCCTGGTCCACACACGGCTTCAGGGTGTACTGTACAAGGGGAGAAGAAATGCATCATTGGTTACCAAAATAAAACAGTGTCTTTCTGCCTGTGTCATTCTGTTTGGTTTCTTTGAGCGTTTGTTTCTTAAATACACAGCAAGTGTCACTCTCTCTCTCTCTCTGTCACACACACACACACACACACACACACACACACACACACACACACACACACACACACACACACACACACACACAGACACTGTGAGGTCTGCAGTTCAAAATTTGAATCTCAGAGCTTGGTGTTTTTGTCTCCCTCCAGTGGACAAATGCAGGTATGATGAGGGTTGGTTAGGGTTAGGGGGTAATAGCCAGAGCTTGACGGAATAAAATGGAATAACTGGGAAAGTAAGTGTCGTAGAGGGATGAAAGTGGTGTCTACGGGGGGGTTTCGGGGTGCTCCGGACACCCTGGTGAAGACCCCATGTCGATAGCACCAACGGTTCTGGACTTGGTGTAAATGGGTCCAAATTTGACGGAATAAAAAGGTCAAAGTGGCAGATAGGAGTGTCCGATCGGGCCGATTCCACCACCACTGTACTCAGCAGGCCCTGCCGGGTCGTTAGACACGCAGCATGGCAGGGATCGGTGACATAACATGTAGCAGTTTCCCTTCACAGAAGCGTCTGCAGCAGGTGGGTGGAGGAGGAGGCAGCAGAACCAGGCCTTTGGAGCACTGTGTCATCTCCTGGTCCTGATGCTTTGAATCTCCCTCTCTGTCTGTCTGTCTGTCTGTCTGTCACACACACACACACACACACAGAAGCTGGTCAAGTGCTGTGCAACTGGGATTGCACCTGTCGTCCACAGGAGGGCGCCTAGCTGGGAAGTCCAGTACATTCCATATTAAAGTTGTTGCAAGTGCATTTTTTGTGTAAAAGACAGACACACACACACACACACACACACACACACACACACACACACACACACACACAGTAAGGTCTGAAGTGCAAAATTTGAATTACATTCCTTTGTATCTCTCCCTCTCTCTCTCTCTCTCTCTCTCTCTCTCTCTCTCTGTCTCTCTCTCTCTCTCTCTGTCAACACACACACACACACACACACTCACACACACCAAAGCACACAGACAGAAGCTGGTCACAACTGCTGTGCAACTGGGATTGAACCAGGGGGGCTCCCTCTGCTGGCTCAATGCGGTACAAAGTGTCAGAAGCTGTTAGATATCTGCTTTTGACAATCAATTGCACCTGTCATCCACAGGAGGGCGCCTAGCTGGGAAGTCCAGTACATTCCATATTAAAGTTGTTGCAAGTGCATTTTTTGTGTAAAAGACAGACACACACACACACACACACACACACACACACACACACACACACACACACTGTAAGGTCTGAAGTGCAAAATTTGAATTACATTCCTTTGTATCTCTCCCTCTCTCTCTCTCTCTCTCTCTCTGTCAACACACACACACACACACACACACACACACACACACACACACTGTAAGGTCTGAAGTGCAAAATTTGAATTACATTCCTTTGTATCTCTCCCTCTCTCTCTCTCTCTCTCTCTGTCTCTCTCTCTCTCTCTCTCTGTCAACACACACACACACACACACACACACACACACACACACACGCACACACACACGCTCAATGGAGTATAAAATAAAGACCGGGGCAGTTCTCTCACTGGAGTCTCTTAGAGTGGAGGCTGCCCTTGCTAGCAAGAAGTTCTGTGTGTTTCTCTTCTCTGAGTCTTTACTGAAGAAGTGTTTTATAACATTTTCCTTAACAACTGACATGTGTTTTTTGTGTAAAAGAGAGAGAGACACACACACACACACACACACACACACACACACACACACACACTCACACTCAGCGGCTCAGAGATGAGGGAAAAACAACAGAAATCAGGATAGATTTTAATGTCAGGAGATGCCCTGTGATGCTGGGGCCATTGTGTAAGATTGGAATGTGTACCAGTGGCTGGTGGGTGGTCCTTGAAGGTCCCGGGAGGAGGCGGCGAGGAGGCAGCGGGTGGCTGGGCTTCGGCCTTGGCCCAGGAACGTCATTTATTCTGCGTGGTGCCGCGTGTGCCCTGTGCAGCTTCGATGTGTGCGGCTGACGCTCTGTGGTTCCTGTTCCTGTCATAAAAGGCCCTGTACAAGGGGATAAGAAATGCATC
>NC_138955.1:34000330-34057830 GCF_965226115.1 Aulonocara stuartgranti | reverse complement strand
AAATTTTTAAATCCACAGCAAGTGTCTCTCTCTCTGTCTCTCTCTCTCTCTCTCTGTCACACACACACACACACACACACACACACAGTAAGGTCTGAAGTGCAAAATTTGAATTACATTCCTTTGTATCTCTCCCTCTCTCTCTGTCTCTGTCAACACACACACACACACACACACACACACACACACTGTGAGGTCTGCAGTGCAACTGGGATTTAACAAGAGGGGCTCCCTCTGCTGCAATTGCATCTGTGGTCCACCGGAGGGCGACCAGCCGGGACGTCCTGTGCTTTGCATATTAAAGTTTTTGCAAGCGCATTGACATGTGTTTTTTGTGTAAAAGAGAGAGAGACACATACACACACAGAGAAGCTGGTCAGCTGCTTTGCAACTGGGATTGAACCAGAGGTGCTCCCTCTTCTGGCTTTTTCTTATGCACACTATTAAAAAAAGTTGGGCGCACCCAAATCAGCGTTCAAAGATTGATGGCTCCCTGTCAGAGCACTGGCTATGAATTTCAGATCGATCAGGCCTTAACTTGACAAAAAAGTTATCAATCGTTCTTTTCATCTTTTCTCATTGCCCACGGTCAGTTATATCCACTTCTGTCGGTCCTAGGATATTCACAAGGCCTGTGTATCATCACTGATTTCTATAATCCACTTGATTCCGATTCACAAGGTCCAGATTCGATTTGGTGCAATTTTTACTCAGAAAGTGAGAGATCTTATAATTCTGATCATTTATCAGTACTGACACTAAACTTTATCAGAGATGTGACCATCACAGCACATGCCGTTGTGTCAAAGTAACTGAGAATAAAATAAAATAAAAAACATAAAGGAGATTTTCCTGGCATGGATTTTATAGCAGATAACCTTAAAAATATTCTGCAATTATACCTAATTTGAAAAAGTTTACATTTCTTCAGTATTGAACAGCAGAAATTAAGCTTTCTTATCCGACGTCATTTACAAAGGAAAGAAAAGACAGCGGCCGCCAGCGCTGTAAACAACGGTAGACTGATGGGTAATAAGCGAATGAGTAATGCGGAAAACAGATGTTTGAGATGGGAAACTTTTCTTGAAGTTTCTCTCACAGTTCACGCACAGCTCGCTGTGCGTGAACTGTGGGTTTTATCGTGTTGGAAGCAAAACAGCAAAAGTAAGAAGGAATTAAGGATGATATTAGCCCCCACGCCGACTAAGCTAATTCTGATGCGTCGGTCCGCTCTGTTTACGTCTTCGTGTGGAATGCGTTTCCTGCTCTCATTTGCTGGTTGTTGTTGAAATAGTTTTGTGAGCTTTAACCTGAGATTCTGGCGTTTCTGGTAAAACACATTTATATTCATTCAATTCAGGATTTAATGAATCGATATCGCTTCATTCAAGCTACTCACCTGTCTATATCCACCTCCACTTCCAGCTGGACCACGGACATTTACTGATTGGTTTAGACCACGAAGGGGAATCACGTGTGTCTGTTGTTGATCACATGGACGTCTGTGGCAAATTTTACAAACACTTCTCATAATGAACGAACTCAGGAGGTTCAACGTTCCAGCGGTGAGCTGCTCTGTGCCACTTCCTTGAATATTAGCTGGGGAAATCAGCCAGATCAGCAGCAGGTGGACACAATCACACAGGTGCGTGGGCCAAGAGCGAGAGCCCGTAAGGATCTCCACCCAGGCAGAGAGGAGGAGGAGAGACAAAGAAAACAAAAACGAACAACAAGAACAACAAAACCTGTAGCCAGCGTGAGCGAACCAGAGAGACACGGGGACCGTGACACATTTTCCCCACCAAGTTGAAGTCACTGATTTTGCTGTTCCAGACTTTTGGACTGAAAGTGAACAGCGGGTCCTGACTCCGCGTCTGTGGTAGAGGTTGACTGTCATGTTGTGTAAAGGTGGCATCCTCCTGCCCTCGTAGGAGTTTTTTGAGCTGTGGATCTAAACAGCTTTTTTTATTATTATTTTTATTTTTGCTTTGCCAGACTTCTACAACCTCAACTGAAAACTGTACGCTCCATGGTAATCCGCTGTTACTGGGAAAATATAAGTCAATGCAGTACTGTGTAAATACAGGGAGTTTATTGAAACACAAAGAACTTCAACAAAGCATAGCATGTTAAACCATGCAATCTGAATGGGAAAAAAAGCCCCCCCCCCCCAAAAAAAAGTGGCATTTAACATGATGATATTCTATTGCCTTCTGGGGGAGGAGGTGGTGCGCTCTTTCGTTTTTTCGCCTCTTTGGTGCCGCTCTCCTTCTTCTGTTTATTGTCCTCCTGTAGCTGTAACAAAGAGGGACGAAATAACAAAAAAGAGAAACATATTTGTCAAGTAATTTTACCCCCCCCCCCAAAGTGGCATTTAACATGATGATATTCTACTGCCTTCTGGGGGAGGGAAGGAACAGCGGTTTTTCTTTTGAGTTTATATTCAAGTTTTCTCCTTCTTGCCCCCTCTGGTGTACAATTTCTTCCTTTTTCCTGTTTAAAAAGAGTTCATATATTTTGTCATTTGACTGTAAGCAGTGCAAGGAGGAGATGCTCGCTTTTTGCATGACAGTCTGCCACTTCAGCCTTCCCTTTCTTTATAAGGCTGGAAAATACTTCAGACCCCTCCTCAGGCAGTAAGGGGCCTGAGGTGGGGTCTGAACTGTGGGTACCGGTATGAGGAGAGAAGGGGCACAGGACTGGATGGTGGGTTAAGGTTAGGATTTGGTTGGGGGAGGGAATTGCTAAAAGTCCTCATCTCGTCTTCAAATCCCTTCTTTCCTGTATTAATGAGAATCCTGCGACAGTCTGTTCAGACCCCTCCCTGACTGAGGAGGGGTCTGAACCGGGTCGGGTAGAAGCTGGAGTGGAAAATGGGTTAGGGTAGAAAGGGAAGGGTGACAGACAGTCACACAAAAAGCAAGCATCTCCTCCTTGCACTGAAGTGGCTGCAATCAGCTGGAGGTCCAGGCTCCAGTGGATGAGGGTACAGGTACTCAACAGGTACAGGGGGCAGCCACGGCATGTTGGTCATGAACTGTTGAGATGGAGATGAATGGCTGCTGGGGTAAAAACCAAACAACCCAACTATGGAAGGCTCCTCACATACCCTCGAGGATACTGGGCAAACCCCACTCAATGAGGGCACCTCAAGAGCCGAAAGAAACATCCAAAATTATTGTTTTATATTATATTATATTATTTTATATTATATTGTTTTATAAAAAAGCAAGAAAAATCTTTTCATTTCAGACTGTTGAGGCACACTTGGTTGAGTGGAGCTTCAGTGGCACTGTAAACTATCTGAAAACACATTCACTTCAGTAATTATAATCTTTTAAATGGAAGTAGATCAAACAAGCAACAAGAAAAACTACTCTCGTTCAGTGTAACAAAAAGCACTGTAACAGCTTCATATAGCAGAAGCTTCTCCTGACCACTGGAGCCTAGCTGATTCTATAATGAACAGAATAAACAATTATTGAAAGAAGAAGAACTTATTTCTGTCCAAAGGACCTACTGAGCATTGGAACTTAAGAAAGGTGAATCACTCCTCCCACTTTTCAAGGCTTATGGGGATGGCTCATTTACACACTGGTTCCACTGTTCTAACATACACATTGCTGCTCTACTAGTCGAGTGAATGTTGTCCTTCTGTGCCGAATATCACAGTAGGAAGTGCAGGAATCTGTTCATCTAAACCTGTAATAAAGTTGTTAAGATCCAACATTGTGGCTTGTTCTTTACAGATAAGGGCCTTAGAAAGATTGCTGACTGCTCTGCCTTTAGTCCCATTTTCAGCTCCATCACTGGTATTCAGTCCAAAGTTATAAAACCAGATTTTCCACAGGGTGCTTTCTCCAACTGGGCCTCACCGGGTGGCAACATTTCGCTCATGGAAATCTGTCGATCTGTACCCCTCTGCTTTATAGGACGGAGGAGTCTGTGCACATAGGAGTCACCGATGATCACAGATATTTTCTTCACATGAAGATTCCAATCCTGCAGTTTCCTCTGTGTGTTGGGGTCTCTCGTTGGAGTGCAGACCTGTCGTTCTGGTGAGGATGGTGAGGAAGGAAGACAATAAGAGGAGGAGTCCTCTGTTATTCTTGTTTGGAGGCAGGTCTGCACACAAGGTTTCAATCTGTGTAGGTTTGTGAGTGTAACTCAAAGCTGTATTGTTTCAGTGAGGGGTTGACACGGTTATTCAGCTGTGTCGTTTCCCTGCTCACCTGTGGCTGTTGTTCTGGTTTACTGGGTGTGTCACTGCTGGTGTGGTAGCTGGATTCCAGTCTGCTAGCTCGGCTATAACCACCGCCTGGTTCTGGTCCAACGACTTGGGCTGGAGACGGCGGCCCAGGTTCCGTTTCTCCCAGGATGCTGCCATCTCAAAGGGGCCTCTCTAGAAAACTGAAAACAAATTTTAAACTCATACTCTATGCTTTGGTTATAATAGTCATGAAGGATAAAAATTGATCTCTGAGCTGAGTTTTTAGCATCTCCTCAATTAGAGTCTGTGTCCTTCTATTGAGATAGCTGGTTTAATCAAAGTTACTAAATTTGTGGTTATTTTTATTCAGAGATTGATGATAACGGTCTTCTGAAACATTTTTCTGATGATCAACCGCTTTAATAAGTCTGTAAATTTTGCAAACTTTAATAAAAAAAGTGTGGATCATCCGATTGTACTCTATTCCTCCGAGGTTCAGCTCTTTCATTCAGGGTGGATTTTACATACCGTTTGTCTCTGGCCACTCCTCGTTAAAATCTCCGATCTCCACCAGTCTGTACAAGGTAACAGATCATGTTGTTTTTTCATGTTAGGCTTCTTCTGGGTTAGGCCTTCCTGTTGCTCATGGTGGAAGATGGGTGCCTTTGTTGACCTAGGAGGGATAGCTGGAGACAGGTATTCTGAAATTGCCTTCTTTATTTTTTTTAACGTAATTTGAGATGGGCTACGTAAAAGGTATTTGCACATACCAAGGCAACTCTTTGGATTCCCCGTCCATAAACATCCGACAGTTCTGAAACATGGTTTTTTCCACACAGAGGATGGGAGAGGAGGAGGGGTGAGGAGGGGAGAGCTGGATGGGGAGGGTTCTGTGGGTTCATAAAATGGAGGTGGTCTGGTCTGATGGATTCCTCAAGCAAACGTGTCCGGTGGCAGTTTTATTTTCACCTAAATAACATTTGGGTGGGAGGAATCGGATCCACCGCAAGGCTTCTTTTTAAACAATTTTTCCCCGTTGTTGTAGCCGTTAACTTTTTAAGTGTCATGAGGGACTGGTTGTCTTGCATACTGGGCTGCGGAGCAACCCAGGCCTGCAAGATGGCATTGACAGTGGGCTTGTTGGTGTGCCATTTCTCCTTGTCCAAAGCCATCTGCACACGTGCAGGCTGAGGTGGGTAAAAGTATTTTCATTCTGAAATACATACAAAACAAACAAAGCAATGGAACAGAAGAGGCTTCTACTGAGCTTGATGCTGACTCAGCCATAGCATCCCCAGGTTCAGTGCTCAGGTATCTGTGGTTTTTAATGCATGCAAATTAATTAGAGCCAAGAGAGATGAAAAAACCAAAATACAAGGGGCGAACATCTCTGACATACAGCAACATATGTGGCTGACTGTTATGAGTCCAGGGTTAGGGTTTCTCTGTCAGATCAAAGAAACAAATCTTTCTTAATATGCTATTGATCCAGTTAGGTCAAGCACTCACCTCGCTTTCAGGCGTTTTACATCTAATGATGGGTTGGACAGTGGGACCCCACATTCTCCTAGGAAGAACTTGCCCCTGTCATCGCTGCCAGCAATTTGATTTTGCAAGGACACTGGACGGATGTTCCTAAAATAGCAGTCCAACAACTGCAGAGAAAAAAAGGAATCAATGTTAAATATCTCATAAAATCAATTCACAAGGTGCCTATAGAGCAAGAAGAGAGTCGCTGCTGAGAATGAATGACTTACTTGTTCTTCCTGGCTGGTTATCTTCAAGTTACCACTCAGCTCAACACCATCAGCTACTGCTTTCCGCGCCATCCAGTCCTCTACCTGTGTATGTAAAAAAAAAAGGTGTTGGAGCTTAAAGAAATACAGACTTACATCAGCTGTCATTTCACTTATCGTGCACTTTGGTTGTTGGTGGCGCACTTACACAAAGTTCTTGAACAGCATTTCCTGTCAGTCCATGTTGTAAAATCAGGATGGCCTCACAGTACTGTCTGAAGGTAGTCATTGCATATGTGGGGATGCAATCACCGCCTGAAAGTCTTGCGTGGAAATATTCAATATCCTTCTTGGCCACGGCAAGAATTTCCTTCTTATCAGACCTATTGCAAATGTGACAGAGGTAAGACATTATTGAAAGTTTGTATGTGTCATCCAATATGTGGAAGTGGCAATAAGGTCATCATACCTCGCTGTTGGCACAACTGTCGAAAACGCTTGGGGACTGTTCGTGATGATAAATCCACGTGTTTGAAGGCGAGTGCAGAGTTTAATGCAAGATTCTTCATCCTTGCAGTACTCCTGGAGCTCTGAGAAGTTCCAGACTCTACCTTCATTAGAAAACAGCTTCTGTGAAGCAATGGCTCTGGAAGCTTCTTCCTCACATTCCTGTGGTGTGCAGTCTTTCAGGCACACTCTGCTCAGGTGTGTGCGAATGGACTGTTGCGGCTTTTTACAAAGCAGGCAGTAGACAATGTTTCTCTCCATCTTGTTTGCACTGTAAATACAAAGAGTGAGAGGCAGAAAGTGAGAGAGAAAAACTGCATATCAATTTAGTTTATTTTGATAGTATGAGAAAACAAACAAAGAACAACAACAATACATCCACACACAAACTTTGCTTCCATCCCACCCCCCCAAAAAAACTTAAAGAAAAAAAAGTTTTAAAGTTTAAAAATGAGGAGAATGGCACATGCAAGTTTTACATGTTCAACCTGTCACGGCTGCCGAGGCGAGCCGTGTGGATTTAGAAGGAGGACCCAAGATGCAGGCAGTGGATGAGATACCGGTGGTTTTATTTACAGAGGTGTAGAAGCAAACAAACAGTGGGGCATAACAAACAACTAAAGACACCTAAACTGGGAGAACTAAAATAACAGACCTGGGAGCATATGACAACGGATGATGAATAGCAGAGAGACGCAGACGAGGAACAGGACTCCGTGGAACACAGGGTAACAGACTGACACGGAGTTACACAGACTGACACGGAGGAACACAGACGAACCGGCAACAGGCAGGAGAACACACAGGGCTTAAATACACACACCAGTAATCAGGGGTTGAGAGACAGGAGGGCAACACAGCTGGGAGGAATCTGGGCTGACGGGACAGGGGAAACGTAAACTGATCACACTCACATACGACGCGGACCTTCACAATAAAACAGGAAACTTGCATTAAAATATTCATTAAAATACCTCATTTGTAGATACCATCATTTTGTAGACCGCGGCTGAATACCCGCTAACTAGCTTTAGCATCCAGCTTCACCACGAGACAAAGAAATCACCCAAACACGCATAAATTCCAATCCAGGCAGAGAGACATACGCATAAATAAATCACTTTCAAACCGGGAGACGCTTAATATCCACTAAATAGCTTTAGGTGCCGAACATGACCACGACAGACAAAGAATCACCCAGTCACATGAAAAAAATCGCGATCGCCAAGATACACATACAAAGAAAAAAAATCACTTCGCTTCTTACAAGTTTTAATTACAAACGATACCTCTGGAATAAAGTGACGTCCAAGTGCTAACCACACCATCATTTTGTAGATACCTCATTTGTAGATACCATCATTTTGTAGACCTCGGCTGAATACCCGCTAACTAGCGTTAGCATCTGCCGAACATGACCACGACAAAGAATCACCCAGACACATTAAAAAATCACTTTCAAAGCTAAATTTTAAACCGGAGAGAGAGAGATACACTTACCTTGTCAAACCTTACACTGTTGTTCCGAATACTTCAGAAAATGACGTTCAAATCTCAATTTCAAAACGTAGGAGAGGTGGACAGATGCATGCGGGTCCAGCATACGCTACGGTGTCTTCTAAGGTCAATTTCAAACTGGAGGAGGGGCGGACTGACGCGCGCCGTTGATAGTGTCATCATTACGTTAATCCGAATAGGCCGCACCACTCCCGGCATACCACTAGAATAAAGGAATTATCGGCCCATATTAACGAAAAATAAGTCCAGTGTGAAACAGTCGCTTGGCGAGCGATCGGGTGGTTTAGCGAGTGTCAGCCTCTTAAGTTTAAGACAAGCCCGGCTGCTTTTTAAGCGACGCGGCGCTAGCTACCCAGCTAGCGTCAGTACACAGGAACTACTTCCGGTAGTTATACAAAATAAAAGCGTCCCCCATTATAATCCGCTATAATGCTCTTATTGTGAAGGGCAAGCGGGACGCCATACTTCCGCTGCAAAATGTATTCTAAACGCTTTTAGGTTGTTTTTTTAACTCACTTTATGTGTCTTCCACAATGTTATTTCCCTTTCCTACAGTGTCTGTTACAAATGCTCAGGCAGGACCAATTAAGTAAATTATGGGATTAGTTATCTCGCGACTTCTTGGACAGCCAATAGCGATCGTCCTTACGTAGGCGTTGACAAAACTGGGCGCGATTGGGAACTGCTTTCTACAAATCGTCAGAGGACAGGATGCCTTCGCTGACTCTTAGGGGAGTGACAGTGAATTTCCCCTTTTCTCCGTATGAATCTCAGAAGGCATACATGAACAAAGTAATCGAATGTCTTCAGGAGGTAAGAATCGACTGTCATGTGTATGTCTGTTGATGGAAATGGGGGCAATACCGAGTAGTCATGGCTGCTGGGCTTTGGAGTTGACACATTTCTTGCAAGTATCAGCTCGTCTCACAGCTGCTATCCAGGCTAGATGACTTCTTTTGGTAACATCTGATACACGAGCTCCCTCATGATGCTTCCAGGTGGGGAAATAATAAAAAATAGAGCCGATTTTCCAGCTTATTCCCTTCCCGATCGTGCGATTTAACAACCAACAACACATTAAGTGCGAGCCATTGCTGATGCTTTCGCTCCTTCAGCCCTTTGTTTGGCCTGCTAAAATGGCACTTCGGCAGTCACACCCCCTCCCGTGACATCACGCTCCAAAGCCCCATGAAGCCACCATGCTTACCATTTGCCGAAAGACAAGCCGTCTGACGTCTGCTTGTCCAAAATGTAGCTTCACATAATATAATGATAATAATGGGGAAAAAAACATATGACAAAAGAGGCTTCATGTCATTGACCTGTCCTTAGAATTTCTTTACAGTTTCTATGTAATACAATAAATAGCACTCTGCTGACTTGTCTTGGGTTTACCCTGGCTCTTGACAGCTGACAAACAGCTCAAATACCCCCGATGTTTAATCAAGAACTGATTTAAAAATCTGCCTTTTCATGTGTATGAATGATTACAATGTTTTTCAATCATAAAATATTTGCTCTGGCAGTGAAAGCTTACTGAACCTGAACCATCCTTATGTTAGGCTCCCGAGACAGTTTTGCACTAAACATGTGGTTGTGTACTCTCTCTGATAGTTTTTTTCTACTTCTCACCACACTACACATCTGGCCAAAGGTCTGATCAGTTTATGCAATTGCAAGGTGTATATCCACATATCAGCCACAAGTCACAAGAATTTCTACTTCTACAGCGCTGGTCAGAGTTTGATCAAACTTGTACACAATTGTCACCTAATGGATCTTGACACACGCTGTGCTGTTTTATTTATTTATTTATTTTTCACCTTACCTTTTAACTGATCTGTGCAGATATCTGCCCTTTTATGAACCTGATCTGCTAGATATTTCTTTCTGCTAAAAGGGAGATCTTTCTCCACAATGCCAAATCTTTGCTCATAAAAGCGTAGTCTAATACCTGGAAGTCTCTAATATTTTAATGTTGTTACCATCACAATTTGTGTTTTTGGGTTTTCTCCGTTTGTTTTTTATTTTATTTTATTTGATGTATATCTTTACCTGTCTGGTTATTTCAGAAAGTCAATGGGGTTCTGGAGAGCCCAACAGGCACAGGTAAGACTTTGTGCCTGCTGTGTGCCACCCTGGCCTGGAGGGAGAACTTCAAGGACACCATGTCTACCTGTATGATGGCAGAGAGGCTGGGCCAGGAGATGTTTCCAAACACACCTATGTCTTCCTGGGGGACAGCTGACGGTGACAAACCATGTATGTTTGTATCATCTGCAAATCAAGAGTCATTTGTAATTTTACTTGTCAAAGAAGAATAACAGATACATATACAAAAACGCAAAGGATATAAGCTACGAAGACATGCTGTGTGCTTACATCGCTATGCAATAGAAAATGAGCTAGCACTGATTTCTTTATATTTTGATAAATGGTAAATTGACTGCTTCTTCTATAGTGCTTTTCTACTCGTTTTGAGCACTCAAACCACTTTATATTTTGTTAGGAAAATAGGATTTAACGATTCACTCAAACATGTAATGTTTCCAAACATACATGGAAATATTCTACATATTTCAAGACAGCATTTGTACTACTCTAACAAGGTTGTAAGTCAATATTTGGTAGGATGTCCTTCTTCCATTCCCTGTCAAGATGGGTTGTCATCCCCATGTTTCAGCTATGCATTCAAATCGTACAAAGAATGGTTGAGATGTAGGAGGCTGCTCAGCTTGGTGTTCAGGGGCTCCATGAGGTGGTAGCACAGCTAATAGCTGTGGCAGGTGCTCAGTCTCTCGCTTTGGGAAAACAGCTGTTGTAGAAATGTCAATCTGGACAGAAGGCTGATATAGAAGTTTAGAATATACATCATGTTGCAACTTTTGCATATTTATTGCTCAGCTGTTTAATCTGTTCAAACTGTATTGTCTGTGTTCTTTTGGATCATTGCATAAATTCTCAAATTTCTTCAAAGACAGATTTGCGCATATACACTGTTAGTAAATGAGGCCCAATATCCCAGAAGTTTGACTTGATGGTATACTATGTTAAAAAGTGTTCAGTTAATTTTTTTCAGCAACGTATAAAGCCCTAATTGTCTTTTCTTATTGTTGTCAAGCCTACTACACTGATGTCCCCAAGATCATATATGCAACGAGGACACATTCTCAGCTTACACAGGTTATTAATGAGTTAAAGAACACTTCATACAGGTAAGCATTTCTAACTTTTTGATCATGCATGATTGTCTGAATGACAGCTATTCACAATATAAAACAACATTTCTAATAGGTTTTGTGATCATGGTGTAATGAGGACACCAAACCCCTACTGTTAGTATATACTAGGGAGATACAAATTTTAATTACCAGGTTTACAGTATACATTTTAGTATAGCTGAATTTGATCCTGGAATGGTACAATAGCTACCGTTTTTATTTTGTTTTGTTGTGTAATGAGTTCAGTTTCACAAAAAAACACTCAGGCCTGATAACTGAAACCTAATAACAGAATGTATCTGACAAAGTTTAACAGGCTAAAAGATCTCAAAAAGCAACACACAAGTCCCAATTAACCAAATACTACTGGTGCTTTAAAGGGTTATTACATAAGCTATAATCATTTTGAAGTCTTACTGAGTGCAGCACCTTTTGTCTGTTCTGGTTTTTTTGGCTATTTGTGGTAAACCAGTTCTCCCATGTCTCTTTCGATTCAGCCCAAAGGTGTGTGTGATGGGCTCAAGAGAGCAGTTGTGTATTAACCAGGACGTCATGTGTCAGAAGAGCAACCACGTCAAAGTAAGTTATAAAGGCAATATTAGAGATATAAATATAATGGGATGTTTTAACTGCTATGTCTAATGAATTGTTTTAAACACAAAACAGTGAATTTCTTCAAGCTCACTGCTGAAAAAAAGGAGGAAAATCTACTTAAAGTTTGACTACATTCACAAAGAACAAAAATCAGTTGTGCCAACTGTATTCTATTGGACTTCCACTCGAAACAGTAACTTCATCCTTGTTCTGGTCAGCCGCCAACAGTAGCATTATAAAATCAGTTCTCCACCTGCTGCAGGTTCTGGTTGGTGTGGTGCCTTCAGTGTGCATTAGATCTCAGGAACACAAGCACTACTATCGCCCGCTCTAGTTCAAGACGGTGGAGCTTTATTATATCTGAGAGCAAGATGAATTCCTCATTTTTGTGGAAGCAGCTCAATGAAACCAACGGCCACCACACCAGCCCCTTTACATGAATTCCAAATCCTGCTCCTCACATACAAGGTCTTAAATAATCAGGCCCCATCTTATCTTAATGACCTTGTAGTACCATATCACCCTATTAGAGCACTTCGCTCTCGCTCTGCAGGCCTACTTGTTGTTCCTACAGTATTTAAAAGTAGAATGGGAGGCAGAGCCTTCAGTTTTCAGGCCCCTCTTCTGTGGAACCAGCTTCCAGTTTGGATTCAGGAGACGGAGACTATGATCATGCTTAAAACCTTCCTCTTTTCTAAAGCGTATAGTGAGGGCTGGATCAAGTGACCCTGAATCCTCCCTTAGTTATGCTGCAATAGGTGTCTACTGCTTCTACATTTTAAATATTTACAACATTACATCATGACAATTTTCTAATTTTGGTGGGCTCAGGCCATTTGCTAGTAGTTGTCTTTCTACTGCGTGCCAATAGTGCCTCTACCAACTTGTTATACTTGTTCAGTGTCAAACAGGGAAACCTATCCAGGGTAAATTTTCTCAGAGTTTAAAGTAGGCTACTCCTCCACATTCAAACGAGCCAGTTGAGGTGGTTTGGGCATCTTACAAGACCTCACCAGCATGTCAAAAAATAGTTATTACATCTGCAACAAGAGTGTCTCAACCGTGTTTTTCACGTAACAGTCACATGAAGATTCACCTTCCAAGGCCTCCCCCCGCAGGCCCTCTCAGTCCCAAAGGTCAGAGACGGGTCTCCTCTTCTCCAGTGATTTATGGTGCCTGGGTGTGCCAGTCTACATATAACTTGCAATACCTAACTGTGTGTGGAATAAAGCATAAAAGACATATGTGACGCTATCCTTTCTAATGTCTGTATGTGTACTATTAAAAATGAGCCAATGAGCTAGCTGGTGGAAAAAAAATGATAAGTAACGGGTTATGGGTAGATAGTTAGTGATTTTTGTCTTATTGTGGAATCAATTTTTTTGTTTTTCAGGTTCATATGTGCAGAGGAAAAGTTTCCACCAGGTCATGTGTCTACTACAAAAAACTTGAAGGTAATGGTCTAACAGAGTGACTATATCCGTGTAGCATAATAGTCTAGAAAAGCATGTAATTTACCTTTTTTGTTTGTGTTGTACAGACTACATATATCATTCAAATATTATATTATTCAACACTAATAACTTTCTATGTATCGCACAACCTTGGCCTCACGTACTACTGTGAGGAAGTTTGAAGTCCAGGAATGTCCAAAATGTGGATATTAATGAAATGTCTACTGCCTGCTTTTAGTGGCTGTAAAAATTTGAATGAAAATTGTTATGTTGAGAATGTGGTCCATGCATTTGTTACTTCGAGGATAGCAAATTATAATAACTTGTTATGACGCCGTTCTATAACTTATATAAAAATCCCCCATTTGATAGAAAACAGGAAACTTGACACGTGTCATTTTTATACATCTCTCTGTAAATTTTTATCTGCACATATGAATTTGGTTTCTTGTGTATAAAGGACTACTTGTGTTTATATCTGTCTTGCTATAAGAGCTGTGTAACCATCCCAAATTTCTAATTTCTGGGAATATAAAGGTTTAATCTATTCTATTCTATTCCATCAGTGATTTATAGCAATTTATCTTATAAATACTCAATCTTAAGCTTGATCTTCTTTTTTTCTTCTAGAAAAGAGCACTGATAGAGACTTTGTTAGTTCTATCCTTGATGTGGAGGATTTGGTCCAATTTGGCAACAAGCAGAGGTGTGTAATTGATGTGTTCTTTTTTTTTGTAAATTTCTGTTTCACTAATAAGTCTCTGTTCTGCACTTTCTTACTTTGGTAAGAAATAATCAGCATTGGCAGGTGGGTATGTCTCTGTGTGACACCAAAGTATTGTCTTAATAGTAGCTAATGAATCAAATAGTATTTTATTAATCAGTCACTTGATTAGTAGTATCCTCTTTACTTCAGTATAAGATGCTATTTAGCGCTGTCCAGCAAAACCCTTTAAAACTGTAGCCAGTGTGAAACCCCTGTAGGTAATCTATAGATGGGTCACAACTTAAAGTTAAGCTGAACTCTTGATTGGAACAGTGAGGTGACCCAATAAATATGTTACAAAATAGAGGCATTTCATTATAGTGGGTGGAGTGGGTTAAGTGACTTGCAAAATGAATGGGGCTTAACAGATATTTGGTGTTAACCGTTTAGGAATTGCAGCCATTTTTAATGCATCGTCCTCTATTTTTAGCAGTTTAAAAGTAGTTGGATAACTGACTGATAGACAGTTTCATGGCCAGGTAAGGACTGGTCTTTCATCATTTCATGACAAATTAAGCAGAAAAAAGATCTAGAGTTGATCAAAGTGTTGAATTTGTATTTTGTATCAGTTCACTAAAACTTTCAATACAAGGACCAAAGTCATATCAATACAATTGAAGGAGAAACATCATAATGCTGAAAAAACCCAAAGAAATCCATCAGAGGTCGAAAACAAAAATAAATAAGAGTGGTCAAATCAACAATCTAAAAGTACCTGGGTGTACCATAGCCGAAATAATAAAATGGCCACTGACACCTTATATAGGCTACTGATATCAGGACATACGGTGTCCTCACAGTTTATAGAGATCTTCACCCAAACTCCAGCACCCCAACCAATAGAAAGAGGCAAGGTGATTAGTGAGTTCAGGATGAAACCCTCAGCATCCATGAAGACACTAGCAAGATGGGCCACCCGAGATGAGCTGCTTGGGTGACTCAAATACATGATAAGGAATTGTCATGCACAATCCCTCTAGCACACGCACCATTGACATGGCAACTAGCAAAGGCTGGCTTAAAGGACAGCACAGAGGCTCTGATTGTGGCACCACAACAATAGGCCCTAAGCACCACTTCAATAAAGCCAGGAGTCAACCATAGCGCACAGGACCGAAACTGCAGCGTGTGCAATGGCTCCCCGGAGACTATCCAACACACAGTAGCAGGATGTAAGATGTTATATAGGCCTGGCTACACTTAGACCCAGCTATCAGGATGGGTCTGTTTTTGTTTGAAGTTCATGTATTTGATTTCGGATTTGCACATTTTTCCACAGAGTCTGTCCTTACTACCTCTCTCGTTCACTGAAACAAGAAGCAGATGTCATTTTTATGCCATACAACTACCTGCTAGATCCAAAGGTGAGCTCAGTCATCCATCCTCATTACATCTCAGGATGATATATGTGACCATAATTCAGCATTGAAAGAGACTTTAGTGTTATGATTGGCACTGTCATTTCCAATTTCCATGAATCCTAATATTCAACTGCCACTCTCTCGCTCTCTCCGTCTTTCCATTCCCCAGAGCCGTAAGGCACTCAGTATCGACCTGAATGGAGCTGTGGTTATCTTTGACGAGGCTCACAATGTGGTATGGTTATATCTTTCCTTTGTTAAATGTATTCACTAAGTAAACTAAATTAAAGCTTCGAAGACCAGAAGTGACCCACTACTAAGGCTTTCAAATTCATTTTAACTTGTATGCCACATAGAGCCTAAATAAAGACCGCTGGGCTGCTCAAACCCTAAGCACATATTAAAACAAATGCTTCCAGATTTTCCTTTTGTTTTAGTGTAGAGAAATACAAGTACATGCACAAATTCACATTAATGAACTATCCTTTTGCAAGCCAGATATTGAACAGCATAGCTTCACAAAAAAATGCATTTTTTAATAAATCCCATGTCATTACTGTGCATTACAAGTGATTGATTACAGTAGATCTACAATTTCACAAAATGCTCAGTGTACAGTATTTAAACATGAACAAATATTTTCTTTTATTAATTAAAGAACCTAAAAAACATAAATTCAAACTCCTGTATGAAATGTACTCTTGGGCATACTAAAGTACTAATGTCATCATCATGCCATAATAGTTGAAGTGAAATGTATTAAAATTTCCAGTTACTTAAGCTTTACAAACAATTTGTAATAAATAAAACACAATGTGGTGCGATCACTATTATTTATAGGCTGATACATATTCCATTTTCAAACATGAAGAGAACGTTTGCAGACCTTTCAATTTGGGGTAGCAATGTTTATATTATATTAGATTAGATAAAACTTTATTAATCCCTCCGGGAAATTTTACTTCTTTTATTTGCAGGAAAAGACATGTGAAGAATCAACATCATTTGATCTCACTCCCTACGATGTAGCCTCAGCCATTAATGCTGTGGACAGGCTGCTTGTGGAGCAGTCTAAAGAAATCAGCCACAGAGACTCTGTGAATGTAGACTTTCATGGAGAAACCTCCGCTTCTGGTAAGAAAACCTACTTGTCTCAATTTCTCAGGTTATATACATGTTTCTAAAAGAGTTTTCCATGGAATATAGTATAGTTATGTATAAATTTCATGGCATTTTGGGCTACTTGTATACTTGTATAAGTTTGGATTTACTTCTACCTTTTAAGTCTTCACTAACTTTATTAGCCTTAGTTTAGCCTTGGCCTTATTAAATTATTAATAGTAATAATTTTTTGTTGTTTTGTAAAGCAAGTAAAGGATTGTCAGCTGCACGTCTTTTAATATTTTCTTTTTTTGTTTTAGGTTTCAAATTAGGTTTGTCCACCATTGCAAAAATCAAACGTAAGTATTTATTAAAGTATTGCGGAGTCAGTCGTCCTGTTGGTTTGTGACAAGAGTTAATTTTCAAAACTTATTTTCTGCTTTAACAGAGATACTACTGGATCTGGAAGCTGCCATTGATGCCTATGATCCAAGTGATCAAGGCATTACCAAACCTGGAATGTAGGTGACAGCATGGTAGAACAAATAAAGTGTGGTCATAGAATGTCTCTGTAGTTAGTACCTTAACCGTAGTGCGGGTTCTCACTTAAAGCTGCTGAGAGAATGATTCTGAATCTTAACTGTTATAATAAACCTAATAAGCACTGCATGTCTCTATGTTGTGTCTTAGCTTCATCTATGAGGTGTTCGAAAAAGCTAATCTGACCTTCAGCAGCAAGACAGCAGTCTATGAAGCTCTGGAGCACATCATTGGATACCTGGCACAACGTAAGGCATCATATTTTGGCTTAGACACATTATCACATCATTTATCATTTGTAACATTGGCTAGTTTTATTATACCGATCAGTGCAACTAATTAACAAATGACCTGTTTGATGCATGTTTCTCCTCAGAGCCAGGAATATTTCTCAATACTAGTGGACTCCAGAAGCTTTCTGATATCATACAGGTACACTTTGTATGGCTATTAAAGAATTTGGTCAATATTAAACTTTTTTTGGGGGGGGGGATTTTTGTCTTTTTGAGTGAAAATTAATATGCATTGGTCCCATATTATTTGTGTGGCCTAACAGATTTGATTGAGGACAGTCAATAAAATTATAGAATTCATTACTCTTCGTTGTATAAAGAGTAGTTATTTAATCACCTTGTGGCATGTTTGAAGGTTCCCCTTTGTTTTGTTATTTTAGCTGGTATTTTGTGGTGAACCGTCAGAAAAGGAGAAACTACACCAGATGGAAACCAACACGGCTCATTTCAAGGTGTGTTCATTAAGTCAATGGAATTTTTTTTTTTTTTTTTTTTTTGGGGGGGGGGGGGGGATACAATTCGTGTTCATATTGGAACCAGCTAAAAGTAGCATATCTTTGCCACAACTATCACCATTGTTCCGGTATATTAAATTTAAAAAGAAATCTTGGAAATTAAATAACTAATTATGAGCTTCTGTCATTTGTTCGGCTCAGGTTCATATCCATCGGGACACCAGCATTCACTCAAAAAAACATAGTGTTGATATGTGGGCTTCAGGTTCATCAAAAAAGCAAGGTAACGGTGCACAACCTGATGCATTGTTGTGTTACATGGATCCACATTGACAGAATGAATTTTATTAATACCATTTATATATTTCCGCTAGAGTGTGAACCCTGTTAAAAGTTATAGTTTCAATCGTTATTAGTGTATGAAAGATTCGTACTACAGGTAAATGTGATGTGTTTCTCTGGAAATTGCAGGAAATATTCTGAGTTACTGGTGCTTCTCTCCGGCCTTCAGTATGCAAGATCTGGTGAATCAAGGCATTCGCTGCATCATTCTGACAAGTGGTACCCTATCGCCCCTGTCTTCTTTCACATCTGAGATGAGAATGTAAGTTAGCTGTCACTCTGACTGCCCTGCTGCACAATTACATTTTTCCCACACCAGCTTGAGTAGCAACTACTTTAAAATAAAAAAAAATAAAAAAAAACAATCACCTTTATACCTGTTTAGTCTGAACATTGAACAGAAGAATTAAACCCTTTCTACAGTGAACTGCTGTTTGATGTAGAAACTGTTCACTATCTCATAATTTAAATCTTCTGTTCATTATTTGATTTTTCTAGCAATTGAACGATGCTCAACATAAAAGTTAATGATTCATTTTATAGCCAGGAGAACTTGTTTGACATGGTCTATGAATAAATCAGAATGATTCTGACAATACACAGATCTATGTAATCCTCTAACAATTTGTTAGCATCCAAAGGCATTGTCATCTCTGCTATATACAGTGTAGTATATAGCGAGACAAGACGATGAGGCTCCAATTCCATGCAGTGCAAATGACTAACAATAAATATAAGAAGAGTAAGAAACAAATACACACTTTATGACTAAAGTAAAAGGATCAATAACAATTTAAATTTACAAGTTACAGTTGAAAGAGTTAAATTGACCTTGATGGTCAAAGGAGCTTGCAAAGGAAAGCGTCTGGACTTCTTTAAGTTGCTTGAAGACGTTTCACCTCTCATCCGAGAAGCTTCTTCAGTTCTAAGGTCAAATGGTGGAGAGTCCCAGATATAAACCTAGTGGGAGTTTCCCCCCACAGAGGGACAAAAGGACCCCCTGATGATCCTCTAGTCGCCTGAGCCAAGGTGGGAAACTGGGTGTGGGTCCCAATCAGCCAGAGTTTCGGGTGTGTTCATTGTGAAACCTGGCCCCACCTTATCATGCGAATTCCTGAGGTCAGATGGCCCAGGATGTGAGTGGGCGTTAAGGCGTCTGGGAAGGATCTCAAAACTGGATTATAGATGGCAGAGAGTTGGTGTCGTAAACCCCGCCTCTGTTCAAAGATGGTCGCTCACAGTGGACATAGATGGCTTCTTTCACTCCTCTTTCAAACCATCTGTCCTCTCTGTCCAAAATGTGAACATTGGCATCCTCGAAAGAGAATGCCAATTGACCTTGATGTTATTTAAAGTGACGAGTGTAGCAGCTTGTAAATATGGGCAGGATTCTTGAGAGTGGAGTTAGTCAGTATGACACATGCCGATGAATTTGCGGCATTTTATCTTTACATTTTCAAAAAATTCTGTCTAATACATCTAACATATATGGTTTTCTGTAAGTGTAATGCTTTTTGAAAATGTTGTAACCTCCAATTTTTCTGTCCTTCACTGAATAGAAATTCATCATGAAGTATCATATGAAGTAGCATTACTACTAAACTTTTGTTTGCTGCATGGACAGCGGGGTAAACCTAAAACTTGATCACAGTGAGTTTCTGCTCCTCCTCTTACAGAGAATTCCCAGTATGTCTGGAGAACAGCCATGTGATTGAGCGCGACCAGATCTTTGTGGGCGTCATTGCACAAGGCCCAGATGGAGTGCCCTTAAGTTCAGCGTTTGATCGAAGGTCAGTATTCTTTTTTTAGCATATGATTACTTTCTAACAGGTCACTTTGGAAATTTGCAGTTGTTTGAAATGAAATATGTTTTGCCATATGCCTAAATACAAATTAAGGTGCATGGCAAAACTTATAATTTGCTCATTTATTTGCTAGTTTTTCTGACTTCTGGAGTCAATTATCGTTGTGTAACGATATTTTTTTCTCATGTTTTGATTTATTATAAAGTCAAGTTAAATCCTTTTATGTGTATGTAAGACTTTAGTTAATTTTTATATAATACTAATTCAAGAAAACAGTCTTTTCTATGCACTTTGTATTGCAAGATAAGTATTAGAAAGAACACCCCACCAATCATACTGTTTTATATTCTGCACTCCAGATGGATTGAGTGCGTTAAAATATTTTTCATGTTAATTGTGAGGACTGCCTTAACGCGTTTAAGCCTGTTAACGCCAGATTAACGTGTGAACGCTGACAGAACTAATATATACCTACATTGGTTCTGACTGTGAAGTTTTTACTTGATTGCTAAACTCAAACTTTAAATTTCTGTCACAGGTTTGTTCCTGAAAACATGGCATCTTTAGGCAACACTGTTGGTAAGATCACAATATACAGTATTGAAATTGTTTGGTTTTGCTGTTTCTAAGGAGATTTTTTTTTCTTACTGACATCAGCAACACTGTTAACTTAATGCTCTGATCTTCATGGTTATTTCATATTGCTTATTATCTTTTTCATTAAGTGATGACGTACCTGAACCCAGTTTCCGGGCCCAAACTACTCTGCATTTATTGAGGCTGTTGTGTTTTTAACACATTTTAAGGCTTTTATCTTGTTCTATTCAATCTGAACAAGCCCATTTTAAAAAAAAAAAGTTAGCGTCCATCCTTCGGCTGTATGTTGTAATGTTTTTTTTTTTAGAAATCTCTCGATCAGAACATGGCGTACTATGTTTAGGTGGAAACTAGCAAGCTAACTCTCTGCTAACTTTTAACTCTGTTAAATTTCATAAATTCTATTTTCACAGATGCCTGGATTTTAAACTTAATTGTTACCTTGGTTTTGATTGTGATACAGTTTTGTAACCTGTGTTCTTTTCTCAGCCAACCTGAGTCGTCTGGTTCCTCATGGACTCTTAGTATTTTTCCCTTCCTTTCCTTCAATGGAAAAAACATTGGAATTCTGGAGGGTAAGTGTAATTCAGCAGAATCACCTGTGGAAAACCATAAGGGTTTGGGTTTTTTTTTTTTTTTTTTTTTAGCTTTTCTAGTCACTTTTATGTTTTGTGTTCTCTTTCTCCATGAATTATATTTTGTATTGTCTAGCAAATTAGAAATACATTTAATGGAAATTTAATATACAGACAACTCTGCTATTGTTTCCAGTGGATGATGGGCCATGCAGACGAGCTTTTGCAACAGTCGTATACGGATCGAATGGCCCGGAGCAATGGGCCAGACACCCTTCTCAAAGTCCACAAAACTTCTCAAAGTTTTGTGGACTTCTAACTATACCCTTACGTTCACGTGGTCTGTCCAGCATTCTCCCTGGTAACCCTGTCCCGGGTAGTAGGAACTGTTCCTTTGACGTTCTATTACCAGGGGCCTTTTAAATCGCTCTTTGTGTGGCCCCTCAACCAGGACCAGTTTGCCATGGGTGACCCTACCACGGGGCAAATAGCCCCCTCACAATTTAGCCTCTGGGATACCTGGGACATACAAACCCCTCCACAACGATAAGCTGGTGGGGCGGGGAGCCATCAGGGTGCGTAAGGGTACAGTGTGCATATTTTAAAAAATAGTAAAGATATCAAAATATAAATGTAATAATTAAAAGTAAAAAGCCTTTTAACCAGTATGAACTCATTTCTTTCTTTCTTTCTTTTTAAGTGAGGTACTCCACAGTCAATTTAATCATTTATAACAATCTAAGATGTTACTGTATAAAGTAATTTCCTGCGTGTGTATATGTGTTATCACCAGGCTACTGGACATGCAAACCGCATTGAGAAGTTAAAGCCCATGTTTGTTGAACCTACAGAGAAGGGCACCTTTAATGAAGTTAGTATTTATTTATATTTTAGGTGTCTTATCACTCGGCTGTGAACCCCTCTTTAAACATTTCACATCTGAAGAAATATCCTAAGCTTTTTATAGTTATAAAAATCTAAAGATTTGAAAGAAATTGAGCTTCTTTCTGTCTATTCCTAGGTCATTGATGGTTATTACACCAAAGTCAATGATCCCCGATCCAAAGGAGGAGCCTTCTTTGGTGTGTGTCGAGGGAAGGTGAGGAGGCTGTCCATGGACTCTGCAAAAGTCCTACAATGTTTTCTGTTGTCATGTTTCAGCTCCAACTTTTGCTGTATAGTGTGGGTATACAGTTGTGATCAGAAGTTTACATACAATCATCATGATCATGAATGTTCGTACAAATCATCCATCTGTACCATACTTGATAGTTGGTGCAGTGTTGTTAGGTGTTAAGCCCTCACTTTTACTCGTCCAAACACACCTTGTAATTGTGGACAACAACTCGATCATTGTTTTTCTCGGTCCAAAAAACTGTTCTCCAGAAATCATTTGGCTTATCTATGTGGACACCTGCAAATGTTGTAGTTGTTGATATCCTAGAGTCCCCCCCTTCAGAGCATGGTAAAGTAGTGAGTCATTTGAATATCTTGTATTTAATTGAAGTTGTTTGAACTAATGATCTTGGAATTGCAGTTCAGAATGGTTCCAAGAGACCTTCCCAATTTACATAAACTGAGTTCCTTGGACTTTCATGTTGTTCTGAATATTTGTCCTTTTTATGCTTGCAAAGAGAAACTTCCAGCTGTAATAAATCACAATCACTGATGAGTTTAATGGCCTTGACCTCATCAATTTGAAAGACAAAGACCTTATGAAAGATTTAAGTGGATGTCTGTTGATATTTGAGTTTATTATATGCCTTTGACCCTGTGCGATTAATATAAAATCTCAATTAATTTAAAGTAGTGCATCCAATAATGTTCAAGTCATAATAGATGAATGCTGTAAAACCATTTCAACCTGGAAAAAGAGCAGTTGAAAGAAATCATTAGAAGCCCAAAATAATCATGACATTCATACCCATGATGAGTGTTCATAAACTTCTGATCACAATTGTATATGATATTCAAAGGACATGTCATATCTTTGGTACCCTTGTCCTCTTGTGTCAACATCAGGCAATTTTTTTTCTTTTGTTTACAAGTGTATTACCATACAATGTTTTGGGAATGACTGTTCATTTTTGTGACATGAATATCTCTCTTTGTTAACCGTTTTATGCTGTTTTTCCATTTTGCAACCTACCTCTTTTTCTATGATGGCTGTGACTAATTGGATAAACATTTAAGAAAACGTAGATATGGAGTTAGGATTCTCTTTCATTTTAATGTAGGGTTACACAAAAACTTTCTCTCAAAGCTGCTATGTAATTATATCTTCTTGTCTTAGGCGAGCGAGGGTCTGGATTTTGCAGACATGTTTGGTCGGGGTGTCATCATTACTGGCCTTCCTTTCCCTCCAAAAAAAGACCCTCGCGTTGTCCTGAAAATGCAATTTTTGGATGAGATGAATCAAAAGAATTCTGTAGGGCAAAAGGTGAAAGAAAATCAACAAAATTAACTATTGAGGTACACTAAAGGATTGCTTGGTCGTATAACGGTAGTTGGATTTCTGTGTGTGTGTGTGTGTGTGTGTGTGTGTGTGTGTGTGTGTGTGTGTGTGTGTGTGTGTGTATGTGTGTGAACAGTACTTATCAGGGCAAGACTGGTACAGACAGCAGGCTTTCAGAGCTGTGAATCAGGCCATTGGTAGAGTGATTCGTCACAAGGAAGACTATGGAGCGATCTTCTTGTGTGATCAGAGGTCAGATATAGACCACGTTTACTTAATTAAGTAACATCATACAAGAGGGAACATTCTCCACTATACCAGACAGTGTCTCCGAAGCTTCACATTTAAAAAATTCTCAATTAAGTGCTTAGTTCACCTTATTAATTGAAAATGTAAAAAAGTATTCTTAAACTAAAATGAAAAGTTTCCCAACAGATTTAAAAATGCTGATACCCGGGCCATGCTTCCATCATGGGTGAGGTCTTATGTGCGCCTCTATGACACCTTTGGCAATGTCGTCCGTGATGTCTCTCAGTTCTTCAGGACTGCACAAAAAATGGTGGGTAGTCGCACCTGCACAGTTCATACAATGCTGCAAATTCTTTCATTATTCAGTTTTGTTAAGGAACCAGCTAATAGTACTGTTGGTAATCCGGATTTGTGGGTAGGTTTTTTAAGCTCTGAAAAGATAGGAAACTTGAGTTGTGATTTAAAACAAAAAAAATCCAGAGTAGTTAAAAATGTGAATATTTACCTTGAGTATTTTCATTAATGTCTATGGCACTATTTATCTCGCCAAAATATACTTTTAATGAACTTTGATTTCTAGTTTTTTCTGCCAGTTTTTTTATAATAAAGTTAGAGTTATGGGTTTTTGTAACACCATGCCAACCTTTGTTGTCGGATTCTTTTAATAATAAATATCGGCTAACATATCATATCATTGCATGTGCAGTAAAATGTGTAGACGCTTTTATGAAAGTTGTTTGCAGGTCAGTTGGTCAGCTTCTACTGACAGTGTGTGCATTAAACATTTAAGAGGCCTGTGGTTGGGAAGAAGGCTCCAGCACACAACCACGAGACTGAGTGTTCACGAGACACTCAGTCCTCCAGTTCCACTTCTCGCCGCTACTTGCAAACTTCTCACACCCAGAAGGCCAAGGTGTTGGACACATACCTTCCCAGCTTGAAGAGGAGGAGACTCAGTTAGTACAATGGATGTGGTTTGATGTTTTGCTATGTTTCGTTTTAGCATATTAAAGATCAAGGTGTGCTTTTGCTATACCAGATATATTTCACTAGAATGTCTTTACAATTCATTGAGTTTAAATGGAGAAAAACTACATTAGAAACAATGAGTTCAATAATAAATGGTATAAATTGAAGTGACTAAAAGCCAGTTAAACCGAAACCTACAGAAATGCAAATATTAGTTTTAAAATGTACAGCTGCCCCAATGTGAGTCCTTGATTATTTTTTTGTGATCAGATGAGAAGAATGGAGCCAATGACATGGCCAATTTCCTTAATCAGTATGAGGTGCTGCACAATAACAGGAGACCACTCAACTTGCTGGATGCTTTGGAGCAAGCCAGCAATACCATTGAAGAGGACATGCGAGAGCAAAAGGTAGATCATTTTCTGACATTGTCACAGTGTAAGAAGTACTAATTCACATCATGAGTAACAGACAAAGTGTGTGAGTAATTGTGTGTGTGTGTGTCTGTGTGTATGTGTGAGGGGGGATTACTATAGATTTTGAAGAGGATGAAAATTGGAAAGGCAGTTGGTACAAATGACATACCTGTGGAGGTATGGAGATGTATAGGAGGGAGAGCAGTGAAAATTTAACCAGATTGTTTAACATAGTCTTGGAAAGTGAGAGTATCGCTCAGAGAAGAAGGATATTGGTACAGTTATTTAGGATGTGCAGAACTATAGTAACTACAGCAGGATAAAGTAGATGAGATATACCAGCAGCTAAGGAAGATATATATTCTTGGTGCATATATACCAATGTGTTTCAGGTATGCTAAGGCACGAAAACTAGATTTGTTTTTTGCATTGAGTGTTAACAGAGAAGTATGCCAGTATGGTATAACGTTATAACCATTTTCCTAATATTGTGTTGGTTGTCCTTACTTTCCGAAACAGTCCAAAAGACCTCTGAAGGTCGTCTGGGTTATCTGGCACCAATATGTTTGCAGCCAGAGTTGTGTTCCTCAAAACATTTTTGAACGTATTTTACATTATCTTGCTTAGCCATCATGGAATACTATTTCCATGAAAGGGTGTGCATGATCTGCAACAATGTTTATGCAAAATTTACATCTCAAAGTAACATCCAAGTAATGATCATCTTCTACTGTGGCTCCATTGAAAGTGTGCTCACATGCTGCATCTGTTTATGGTTCTCTAGCTGCACCATGCCACACAAAAAGGCATTTGAGAGGGTCATTAATATGACCCAAAAAAATAATTCAATTCTAATTACCTATTATTGGCAGTGGACAGGGCTTAGCATGATCACCCTGACTGGTCTGAAGCTATGTAGCCCCATACTTATATGTGATCCACTCTGTATTCTGACAGATATCTATCAGAATCAACCAAGACTTTTTTAGCAGTTTTAGCCACAGTCGCTTTTTTTGATTAGTACACATAGGCCAGTTTTTACTCATTAGTGAGCCTTGGCCACCCATGACCCTGTCGCTGGTTCACACACTTTCTTTCTTGAACCACTTTTGATAGATACTGACCATTGCAAACTGGAAATTAATATAAACCAAGACAGGTACCATGATGAAGAGAGAATCAATCTTCTTCACTTCAGCTGTTAGGGTTCATAATGTTAAGCCTAATCTGGTATATAGAGAAGGTCAGAAGTATTCGCATTGTGTCTTTTTGGACCTCACATGGTAGCATGCCAAGAAAGGAAATATGGTACTGCAGAAATAAGTCAGAGTAAGAGCCAGATACATGAGTAGGTGTGCAGTAGGAATGACAGATGGGGATCTGATCTGGGCCACTTTTGTTTGCAGTACTAATGGTTGACAGATGAGGTCAGGCAGTAGTCTCCATGGACTGTGATGTTCTCAGACAACATTGTGAATTGTAGTGAGAGATGTAAGCACGTGGAAGACAGTCTTGAGAGCTGGAAGTATACTTAGTTTTTGATTGATTTCTGTACTTGTAAAATAGTGGTAAAAAAGTTTATGCTGCTCAGATTTTGTTTCTTCTAATGTCATTGAAGAAGCTGGGTGTCCCTGAGGATTTGTCTCAAGAACGTAAACCCAGCAGGGCTAAGACATTCCTGGCGGACATGAAGAAGTCCCTGAGTGAGGTCTGCTGTCACCGCATCATACGGGCGCTGCACACCTACAAAAAGACTGATGACCTGAATCACCTGCTGACTGAAACCGCATTTTTAGGCAAAGACACTAATACTCAGAATCTCCTACATGGTAAATCTTCTGCTGTCATAAATTAATAGCTGCAAAAATACCTCACTTGGTTAACACTGAGACTTTAAGAATGACAATATACTCACTGGAGGCATGAGAGTACGCTCTCTCACCTACATCTATGAAGTATACCTGCTTTGCACAGGTCTGAACTCGGAACACGTTTTCTAGATTTACGAGTAGTTCATATTACTCTCTAGGTAAAATGTGTCTAACCAATTCACTTATTTACAAATCCATTAAAGTCATTATCTTTTTTTCAACTCTTTCAAATTGAATGAAATATTTTAAATTATTATTTTTTTAATATTAATTTGTTTATTTAAAATCTCACGCCAGCAAAATAGTTGAAATATGTGCAGAATGCATTGACTTATTGAAACAAGCAGGGATTTTGATTTTCAACTTGGTCATGCACAGTACAAAATTGTAAAAGTTGTGTTTTGTCCAAATGGTAAAGATGAAATGAGCTTTAATTCAAGATGGAGAGAGAACTCTTTATTGTAATTGCACATTCATACCTATCACAATAGTAAAACAAAATAGAAAAATTTCCCACGTCGGCACTACAAACCAGGATAATTGTTAACATGGATTGTTTTTAATAACTGGGTAAAAATCTCTTGCAGTCAGTGATTTCCTAAATTGTCCCATCAACATCACCATATTTAATTTCAGCCTTCATACATGTTGACCATGGCTTGCCCACCTCAACTTGGATGAACTGGCATGTTTGGATACAGTGCAGATCATAGTTGGTCAATATGAATTTCCACTCTTTTCTTAAATTGATTTCTCTACCATAATATGTATACGTAATGAAACTATGTACTGTGGATAGGATCATTGCGTTCTTTGTAGTTTGCCCAGTTTTTCACAATAGCTTAGGAACCCCTCAACCAATGTTACTTTTAAAAAACTGAATATACCTGTATTCATTATCAGACATTTACACAATACTAATAACAATGTCAAAGTCATAATTTCGCACCAATATAACAGTGTGTTAGTGGAATATTGCTAAAACAGTTTGTAGTTGATTGCTATTGCTGCCTTGTGTCACAGGCCTCTACCACTTTGTTCGCCCACACCACAAAAAGAGGTTTGATGAAAATTGCCAGAAGATGGCAAGGCAGGGCTGTGGATACAAACCTGATCACACTCTGTCCAAGGATAGGAAGAATACAGTAATGCTGCAGAACGGTAAGAAACATTATCTGATATTTACTTAGTGCTCTTGTGCGAACAGATCAAGTTAAATTTTAGTTAAATGCCTGCTGTGGATGTCATATTATAGTTTGTGGTGTATCTACTCACAGACAAGTCCAAGTAGTTTGGAGATGACATTTGGGTGGAAGATGTCAGACTGGCGTATCACCTCTTCCAGGATGTCTCCTATTCCAGCAGAGAAGATGACTTGTCATTTGAGGACAACTTTACAAAAATGTTTTCAACGTTCAATAAAATAAACCAGCCATTCAGTGACTCCCGTACCTCAGCTTGGCTTCAGAGTTGTGTTCTTATGAACGTATGTATGTATATGTGGACAGTGATTGTGGAGAAGTGTTCTGGCAAATTGGAAAGACAATTAAAATTACAAAAAGCCAAACAGACAAAAGCTGTCTTGGAATCAACATTCAAAACATGATCACTACTGTATAAAAAAAAAGGTCCATAAATTACAAATGAATATGTTGCTTAACTGTAAACTGTAATCTCAGGTAACAAGGCAATTCAAGTGGCTTTTATTTTAATTTCAACCATGTATAGTGTTACAGTACAGAGTGAAGTGAGACAGCGTTCCTCTGAGACCCTGGTGCTACATACGACATATAACGGACAAACACAGGACTACTAACATCAGTCATAGTAAATGTTCTGTAAGAAAGATTGCCAACTCTAACTACATAAACCTGTAGTGGACATTTCAGTTAAGTAATTATATAATCTACACATTAAGGCCACTATTCAGCATCAACATGGACTGTCAACTTACAACATGAAGCATGTAGAGGTGAGCACTATTGCTGTTTTTCTAGCAATTTATATAGATCCAGCCAAGTGCTGCCTTTTGGTGGTTGCATTGTGCATAAGCAGCATGACCCTATAGAAAACAAGACGAAAGGAAAGCTTTGTACAATGTCATCACTCTGAGATGGACATCAAAAGTTTCCACGAGGACTCTGTGCCTCCCTGGACTACTTCAAGCACAAAAACAAGAAGGGCTGGAGATGTGTCAAACCTCAACATATTAACCAAAGGAAGAGCAGGGAAAGAAGAACTAAGTAAAATCACAGGGGGACCCTGAGAGCTTCAAAAGACCAATCCCTGGCGCTCTGATCAAGATTCCTGTGGATGCAACTCATCAGGGAATGGCAACGAGGAAGAGGAGAGGGGAGGCCTGTGGGAGTAGCATAGTGAGAACAACCACACATCTGCCAACTGAGTCAGCACTGCAGGATTGATCAGAATGACACAGAATGGCCCTGTCACAAGCCTATTTAGATATGCTTGAAAACAGACTTTGGGGGGACATGTGATACCACTGACTACTCCCCAGCTTTTTCCAACTTGGATGTTGTATGTGGAGTTTGTTGCTTTTTTCTCCTCTATCTCTCTCCACGTTTATATACATTATTTTAATCGTGTGTGTTTTGGTCTGCCTCTGTAATGTGAGTGTCAGCCCAGTGATGCTCCAATTCAAAGTGACATTGCTTTGGCAATGACTCCATCTAATGGTTAAATTTCTGAACTGCAGGCTCAGTAAGTAAGTAAGTAAGTAAGTAAGTAAACTTAATTTATTAAGCGCTTTTCACAGACAGACATTCACAAAGCGCTGTACACAAATATTAAAATAAACAATAAAATCAATAGACATTATATACAATGTAAAAGATCAAATGTAATTAGTGTAAAAAATATAAAATGTAGATCAACAAAAGGCTTGTTTGAACAGAAGAGTTTTTAACTGTTTTTTAAAAGAATCCACAGAGTCAAGCAAACGTAGTGGTAGTGGTAAACTGTTCCACAGCCTTGGTGCAACAGACTGAAAGGCTCTGTCCCCTTTTGTCTTCAGTCGTGTACGGGGAACAACTAAGAGACTCTGAGTCTGTGAGCGGAGATGACGAGCAGCAGTGTATTTTAAAAGAAGCTTGGATAAGTAATCTGGAGCCGTTTAGTGCTCTGTATGTTTAAACAAGAATTTTAAAGCGAATTCTAAACTCTATTGGGAGCCAATGTAAAGAATATAAGATGGGAGTGATGTGAACACGCTTGGTAGAGCGAGTTAGTAGTCTGGCTGCTGCGTTTTGTATTGTCTGGAGGCGAGAGAGAGATGATTTATCCAAGCTAGTAAACAGGGAATTACAGTAATCTAAGCGTGATGACACAAATGCATGAATGAGTTTCAGTCACAAAAACGCAATATTTTGACCATTACTGAGCTTACACTTGAGAATACTATTTGACCTTTGTGACCTTTTGTACTCCTATTGATATATGTTATATTGTACAAATAGTTCATTAAACACACATTTTCTCAATTTGTTGACAAAACAAACAAACTGGGAAATAATTATTGGCTTTATTTGTCACACCGTGACTGTGGCTGTGGTCTGTGGCAAATTTTCATCTTCACCACTGTACGTGGAGTCTAGCAGTTATCTTTGTGAAAAACAAAGGATCTTGCGGTGCTTGCGGGCAAAATTGGTGCTTGAGGGCACTTCTGAACTCCTTTCAGGCTCTTTTACTCGGTCTTGTCTCACTAGGGTGGGCTGTTATGCAGTGAAAGCAGGTGGGAAGATGTGAGGGACACTTCTTCAAAGAATTTGTTTTCAAAAAAATATTTATCACTTTACACAATATTTATCACTAAGCAAATGTCTACGTGACTTTTGACATGAAACTCTTGTATGATAAACAACTTACAGCTTCCTCTTACTGTAAGAACATGCAGATTTAGAAAAAGGGGAACCTCAGCTCTGAATTCTTAGAATAACTCTGTTGTATTTGTACACACACACACACACACACACACACACACACAGACACACAGAGAAGTATAAATAAAGCACGCACACAGTGATGAGACGCAGGTCTTGCGTCCATGACTGCCCTCGCGAGTTAAAGACAGCTGCAGTGTTTGTGTTTTCTAACTCAGGTGTCTCAGCTGAAGAACTGCGGGGTGATTTTAAGAAATCCCCTGTCAATTGGTTATGAGCAAAAATTGTTTCTATAAAATAAAAATTAAAAAAACAAAAAAAACCCCAGTTTCAACCGTAACGTGAAGTACACATTTTATTATTTTTTTCCTTTTAGTGAAAGGAAACAGCCGTCGCCGGTATGCTAGTGCGCACGCTCCACCCCCTCCTACGCCTCTTTCCCCCCTTCTTTTTGCTTTGTGAATAAACAGAAATGTGACTTTTGCTTCATAAACAGTTTGACAAACAAGTGGTGCCTGCAGGGTGTATATTCATGGTATAACCGGCATAAACACAGCCTCACTTCGTGTGTGATTGTGCAGGAAATACAACTGTGCGCTCAGCTTCGAAAAAGGACCGCATCTATCCATTTATCCTCATACCTCACCTCTATGTATGTGCTCTCTTTGAGCGCAGGTGCGGCTCTTTGCTGTGACACATCTCTAATGTAGTCTAGACGCTCCGGCGCCAGGGGTCATCGGGTGACACACACACACACACACAAACAACAAGTAACACAACATGGACCATGAACTCTGCGTGACTCAACTATACCAAGACAGTTCACCTATTACGAGCCTTTAAAGTAAGCTTATTGCTAAATAGTCTTGATATTTAATCAACAGGTAAGTTAACACCTGATTCTGTTCACATGGACGGAGTTTTTTCAGTGCTAAATAGTCTGCACATCCCGGCTCTTATTATTTATTTTGCTGCGTTATTTTGCAAAATTATCTAATCTAAAAATAAACTACATAAATGAGTGCGATGCAATATTTGCTCTTGGTGTTTTCAGTCCTTTATGTCCATCTTATGTGTCCTTTTTTTCTGTTATCAATCAACCAACCGATCATTCGATTAAAGGCCTGTCAACGGGCTTCGTAAAGGTTCTTTTAAGGTCACCAGAAAGCTACATAAAAGACTGCACCTGCACCTGCACCAAAGTTCTTTTTTTTTTCTCTCTATCTCCGAACATTGTTGCATTTTAAAACCTTCTTCAGTGAGCTATAAATATGAGGCGCTCCAAACACACTCTCAGTTTTACTTCTGCCAAAAAATGACCACAATGCCGAGACAACTGGAGGTCCAGAACTCGATCCTCACTGGTGGGGACAGCTTTAACATGTGGCACGACTACATGAATCTGAGCCAAGTGTTCGAGAAACTGTGCAGCAACCGTGAGGTTGATAACCGAGACACCGAGCGTCCAAAGAAGGGACAAGCGCCCCCTTGGAGTAAGGTCCACACTTCCACTCTGGGGAAGAAATCCTCCAAAAACTCATCACAGTCCAGTCCGACCAGCAGCGCGTCGGACACCAGCAGCAGCGCCTCATCCTCGGACTACTGCCGCTTATGCAAGCAGAACGGGGAGACTCCGAGGGTGTACCTATCTCACAAGCTCAAATCAGACGACGGGATAGTTTTCTGCCCCGTCCTCCGGAACTACACTTGCCCGATCTGCGAAGCCACCGGTGACAGCGCTCACACACGCAAGTACTGCCCGCAGATGAAGTGCGAGGCTGCTGGGAGGATGCAGACGGTAGGCAAGTTCTGGTAGCTGCTGAAAACTGAAGCTGCGAGAAACTGTACATATTTACCGAACTGTTTGGGGTATGTGTTCGTGTTGGCAGAGACCGTTTCAGTTCCAAAGACTGTTTCAAGTTTGACTGTCAAACACTCCGCTGCAGTCTGCAGCAAGGAGCTCTCATCCAGCACATCTGTGGAGCCCCGAGCTGGGGTGAGCGCTCTCAAAGCTCGGTAAAAATTAAACTCTTTAAAGTCCTCGAGTGTTTATTGTTGTTGTTATTGTTGTTGTTGTTGTTTAATATGATACAATTTCGGGGGTACTTCATAGGTCACAAGTGAAACACTAAAGTGGCTAACCTTTCTGTGGAATTAAATAGATTTCTAAAAATGTGCCCATAGTGTCAGTGCGCGAGTCTTTTAGTTAAAATGCAAATGCTATATTATCCCTCATGTCAGACAGATTATTCGACAAAAACGTCAGTATTTTGTCTTTTTTTTTTTTTTTTTTGGTATTATAGAAAATTTTTAACTCACATGCAACTCTTCCACTTGAAGTTACAGATGTACCTGAACTCACCAGAGAACATGCGTCATAAAAAAATAATTAAATTAAATTAAAAGTAACACTTCAAGGCAAAAGTGAAACGATTATGTGAAGTGAGAAATTGAATTAAGGTTCAATAGTTTTAGTTTCAAAATAGAGGGGCTGGGGAAATACAGTATACAAGGTCAAAACAGAGTTTGTACAAGTTTGTACAAAGACAGCTGCAGTGTTTGTGTTTTCTAACTCAGGTGTCTCAGCTGAAGAACTGCGGGGTGATTTTAAGAAATCCCCTGTCAATTGGTTATGAGCAAAAATTGTTTCTATAAAATAAAAATTAAAAAAACACAAAAAAACCCCCAGTTTCAACCGTAACGTGAAGTACACATTTTATTATTTTTTTCCTTTTAGTGAAAGGAAACAGCCGTCGCCGGTATGCTAGTGCGCACGCTCCACCCCCTCCTACGCCTCTTTCCCCCCCTTCTTTTTGCTTTGTAAATAAACAGAAATGTGACTTTTGCTTCATAAACAGTTTGACAAACAAGTGGTGCCTGCAGGGTGTATATTCATGGTATAACCGGCATAAACACAGCCTCACTTCGTGTGTGATTGTGCAGGAAATACAACTGTGCGCTCAGCTTCGAAAAAGGACCGCATCTATCCATTTATCCTCATCTCACCTCTATGTATGTGCTCTCTTTGAGCGCAGGTGCGGCTCTTTGCTGTGACACATCTCTAATGTAGTCTAGACGCTCCGGCGCCAGGGGTCATCGGGTGACACACACACACACACACAAACAACAAGTAACACAACATGGACCATGAACTCTGCGTGACTCAACTATACCAAGACAGTTCACCTATTACGAGCCTTTAAAGTAAGCTTATTGCTAAATAGTCTTGATATTTAATCAACAGGTAAGGTAACACCTGATTCTGTTCACATGGACGGAGTTTTTTCAGTGCTAAATAGTCTGCACATCCCGGCTCTTATTATTTATTTTGCTGCGTTATTTTGCAAAATTATCTAATCTAAAAATAAACTACATAAATGAGTGCGATGCAATATTTTGCTCTTGGTGTTTTCAGTCCTTTATGTCCATCTTATGTGTCATTTTTTTCTGTTATCAATCAACCAACCGATCATTCGATTAAAGGCCTGTCAACGGGCTTCGTAAAGGTTCTTTTAAGGTCACCAGAAAGCTACATAAAAGACTGCACCTGCACCTGCACCAAAGTTCTTTTTTTTTCTCTCTATCTCCGAACATTGTTGCATTTTAAAACCATCTTCAGTGAGCTATAAATAGGTCACAAGTGAAACACTAAAGTGGCTAACCTTTCTGTGGAATTAAATAGATTTCTAAAAATGTGCCCATAGTGTCAGTACAGGATTGTGAACATCGCAACGCAAAGTTTTTGATTTCTCTCAAAACATATATTTCTTTTCATGTTGAACAGATAATATCTTTAATTTGAGTCAAAGTGATTTGCACTTGAACACGCCCACCAGAAATAGACCGGGACCCATTTTTATTCTGCATGGCTGCTGGAAACATCATGTCACATCTTTGATTAATTTCATCTGAAAATAAACGTAAGTAAAGCCAAGTGTGTTACAAAAGCTTTTATAATTTGTATTGCCAAAATCGCAGAAAATAACCCCATTTAAGCTGGGTCGACAGCCACCCCTAATTTTTGCATGATTGTAGCTGCTAGCTATAAGCTAGCTAGCTATCCTGCGCAACGTTAGAACTGGTTACCAGAAACCGACCATCACAGTCGGGAATACAAGTTAGTATACTGGTAAAAAACGGCTTTTTGCCTAACTAGCTAGCGTTACCACGATGCATCGGTGGTGGATAAAGCTAGCTAGCATAAGTTCATAGTTCATAACATTCATAGTATAACTCCGTGCTCCGCTTCGTTTGAATTTTTCTGGTGAGCTCGCGGTTTCTAGACACAAGCTTGTGTTTGTGCGCGCACGTTTGTCTCTCTTCATATAAATATCTGTGTGTTATGTGTGTGTACACCGAGCGCAAAAGATAATTATTAATGTGCATGATTTAGAGACAGAAATAACAAGCCAGCATATAAGATCAATGACATAAGACTAATTCCTTCAATTGACTTTCAGGCGCAGCTCGGAAAAATGTGCATTTTCTGAAGAAATTTTAATTTTAACAGCAAAAAATTGACCCTATGCCAAACTTAGTCGCTAATGGCTGGTCTGTAGACTGTTTGGTATGTCATGTTACGTATTTCTTGGTTTTTCTATGTAATGTGTTTTATAGAGAAGTAACATTATTCTTTTTTTTCTGTATGCTTTCAGAACCACAGATCGCTCCATCCATTCCATGGCTGAAGCATACATTTTCATTTAATCTGAACAGGTATCATTTTGCATTTACACTGCACATCCTTTTTAAACATTTCATAATAATCTAGACCCTCCCTCATTATCCTCTCATTCACCTTGCTGATGTGTTGAGGACTTGATAAAAGAATACATGGTATGTCCATATCTGTTCTGTCTCTACATGAGATGCAGTCTCTTGATGTAAATTTGACAACTCTGCTATTAAATGCAGTGATTAATGTAGGACAGCAACGATTAATCAACTCATCAAGTTAATATCTTAGGGTTCTGTATTGTTTTCTTTTTTTTTCTTGGGCTTTGTGGAACATTTATGAAAATGTTCCACCATTGATTTAATTTAATGATTATGCAATTCACAATCTGATTAGTCAAATAATTGTTCTAATAGTCTGTGACCAAACAACTATCAAAATAGTAGTTTATTATGGTCAAAGATTTATCAGGTGTGCCAGACTTCAGTTCTTCACTTGTACATTTTGTTCCATATTTTACCTCAAGATATCCCAGAAAGATGAAGCTGAGGAAGAGCTGCAGAGTACCACCATGGCACTCTTCGTCTTCAGGGACAACTCAAGCCTCCTACATCAGCCTCGAGACATCGGGATAATCATTGATGGTGTGGAAGTCCTGAATGAGTTGCCTTCTGTGGCAGCTGGAGTGGCAATGGTCTTTGGACTCTGTTATGCTCTTAATATGGAATATCCACGAGGATTCAGGTTCACCTTTGAGGCTCTTCAAAAGATTATGATGGAGCTTGACTTTAACAAGATGACCTCTAAGATTCGCAAACTTAATTGTGAACTTAACACTGCACAGTAGTGTGTTTGCATGCATGTGTGCATGTGTATGTGCACATGCATGTGCATGTGTGCTTGGTTATTTTGCTTGGTTGGCCTGCAGTGGTATTCTACATTCAAAATTTATAAGAACACCCATTTGAAAGGGAGATTTAAGTTGATTTCATTGATACATGTGTAGATTTTTTTTTTTTACATTGTACAGGCACAGTGCACATATAAACATTTTTGAGTACTTGCAAATTGGTTTAAAAATAGTTTTTATAATGGTTTTATGCCAGTTTTAGACAGGTTGCAGGTTTTATACTGGTTTTCAAAAGATTGCAGGTTTTATACTGGTTTTCAAAAGATTGCAGGTTTTATAAAACAAACATTTCTCTAATCATTTCTGCCGTAGCACTAAATCTGTATATTACTAATCCTCTCTATTGATTATAGTTAAAATGGTTTGGAACAATAAATAATTTTGAAATAATTGGTTGGCCAACTGTCTTGTTTTTTATAGGAAATGCAGAGCATTTTTGAACTGAAATGAAATGTAAAAAATATAGTTTGAATATATGTAAATCAATTACCTGGCTTCAACACAAACATATTAGTTCATGTTAATTTGGTTCGATGTGAATACATTAGGTTGGTTAAATTTCAATATATTAGCTTGGTTCAATAATTAAAATATGGTTCTATGTAAAAAAATCAATTTGGATCAATGCAAAATTTAAAGTTTCAGTCAAGTCTAGTAATATTGTTTATATCAACATAAAAGTATCAGGTCATATCAAGTGACTCAATTTGGATTCTATAAAGCCAAATATTTTGGATGTGACAACTGGACATCATTTTTTTTAATTTGAATAGGGTTATTTTTTTTTTACAGTGTAGTTTATTTCTCACAGTTTTTTAAAAATTCTCTTGCTTTATGGTTCTTAGCGCTGTTACCAGTCTTTGCATTTATCATCATTTTTTCTCTTTTTTCTTTCATGTTACACAAACATGATTACATATTGCATATGAATCAAGGTTGTGCAGAGGTGGTTGCATTTCCCAGACAATCATGCAAAATATATACATTTCTTTTTTTAAAAATGACATGGTGCGACAGGACTGTAGCACAGTAATACAGCAACATCAGAGGCAAATTCCATTCAAGTTTTGCAAGCCTAGCTTTGAACTTTATTTAAATAAACGGCAGTGACTCATTATGACAAGGATCATTCTTAATCTCACTCAAACCATGCTGAACGGCTCTAACCCAATTAGGAACATAGGGTTGTTGTTGTTGTTGTTGTTTTTTTTTTTTTAAAAAGAAAAGAAAAACATAACTGAACACAACAGTATGTCAGTGCAGTGACTAATCAGGCAGTACAGTTTCAGGAACCGTTTTAACTGAGGCAGGATGGCATTTTGGTTTTTAAATGGGCATTTAAAACCTGAAATAATCCTAAAGGCTTAGACAAAAAGGTGACATTTGTTTTCGAAATTGAGGTGATGGGCATCTTAGTCGCTGTCACTCCTCATTTCATTTCATTTCATTTCATTTTTATTTATTTCACACTTGGTACTACAATCAAACAAAACAACCACATCTTCTGTCAACAAAACACAACAACCTCTCTGGAGCAGCCTCTTTCCACTGGAGGGCACGGGAACCTCATGCTTCACTGAGACCTTTGACTTGCTTTTGCTGTCCTTGTCAAGCAGCTCCAAACCGTCATTGATCTTCTTCAACATCTCGTAACGCTCACGCCCACGAACAGGGAGGAGAAAAACCTCCTTGTCGTCCCCCTCAGCACTGGAGGTACATTTGGACTTCTTTGTGGATGTGGTGTCAGGAGGTGGTGCGCTCTTTCGTTTTTTCGCCTCTTTGGTGCCGCTCTCCTTCTTCTGTTTATTGTCCTCCTGTAGCTGTAACAAAGAGGGACGAAATAACAAAAAAGAGAAACATATTTGTCAAGTAATTTTACCCCCCCCCCCCCCCCCAAAAGTGGCATTTAACATGATGATATTCTACTGCCTTCTGGGGGAGGGAAGGAACAGCGGTTTTTCTTTTGAGTTTATATTCAAGTTTTCTCCTTCTTGCCCCCTCTGGTGTACAATTTCTTCCTTTTTCCTGTTTAAAAAGAGTTCACATATTTTGTCATTTGACTGTAAGCAGTGCAAGGAGGAGATGCTCGCTTTTTGCATGACAGTCTGCCACTTCAGTCTTCCCTTTCTTTATAAGGCTGGAAAATACTTCAGACCCCTCCTCAGGCAGTAAGGGGCCTGAGGTGGGGTCTGAACTGTGGGTACCGGTATGAGGAGAGAAGGGGGACAGGACTGGATAGTGGCTTAAAGTTAGGATTTGGTTTGATTAGGTGAGCCGGTTTTTGGTTGTGTCTGCTTATGATTTGAAACAGGTCTGAAATGAGAGAAAGAGGAGTTTGTTCCTGGGGAATTATAAGACAGTGGTGTCCCGTTTTCCTTCTCATTAATCATATGAGAAGAATGAAGGCGTTTTAAAGATTTTTGAGTTGAGGTTTGTCCTTCTCTTTGGTTTTTCTGTGTGTTTTTTTTTTCAAATCCACAGCAAGTGTCACTGTCTCTCTCTGAGTGCGCAAAACTTTTTTTCTTATGCACACCATTAAAAAAAAAAAAGTTGGGCGCACCCAAATCAGCGTTCAAAGATTGATGGCTCCCTGTCAGAGCACTGGCTATGAATTTCAGATCGATCAGGCCTTAACTTGACAAAAAAGTTATCAATCGTTCTTTTCATCTTTTCTCATTGCCCACGGTCAGTTATATCCACTTCTGTCGGTCCTAGGATATTCACAAGGCCTGTGTATCATCACTGATTTCTATAATCCACTTGATTCCGCTTCACAAGGTCCAGATTCGATTTGGTGCAATTTTTACTCAGAAAGTGAGAGATCTTATAATTCTGATCATTTATCAGTACTGACACTAAACTTTATCAGAGATGTGACCATCACAGCACATGCCGTTGTGTCAAAGTAACTGAGAATAAAATAAAATAAAAAACATAAAGGAGATTTTCCTGGCATGGATTTTATAGCAGATAACCTTAAAAATATTCTGCAATTATACCCAATTTGAAAAAGTTTACATTTCTTCAGTATTGAACAGCAGAAATTATTCTTTCTTGTCCGAGGTCATTTAAGTACAAAGAAAAGAAAAGACAGCGGCCGCCAGCGCTGTAAACAACGGTAGACTGATGGGTAATAAGCAAATGAGTAATGCGGAAAACAGATGTTTGAGATGGGAAACTTTTCTTGAAGTACAGAGCGAGAGCTGTGCATGAACTGTGGTTTTTATCGTGTTGGAAGCAAAACAGCAAAAGTAATAGGGAATTAACGACGATATTTATCAAATGTGAAGCATAGTTTGGTTCTTCTTTTGCTGCTGGCCTAGTGAATTTTGGTTGAAGAGAGACAAAACCTGCAGCCCAGAATCTTGCGCAAAAAAGACGTAAAGACGATTCAGACACGACGAATCAGAATTAGTGAGCTTTTGGCTTTCAGCCCCGACGGCGGCTAAGCTAATTCTGATGCGCCGGTCCGCTCTGTGTTTACCGTTTCCTGCTCTCATTCGCTGGTTGTTGTTGAAATAGTTTTGTGAGCTTTAGCCTGAGACTCTGGCGTTTCTGGTAAAATACATTTATATTCATTCAATTCAGGATTTAATGAATCGGTATCGCTTCATTCAAGCTACTCACCTTTCTCTATCCACCTGCACTTTCAGCTGGACCAAGGACATTTCCAGAGGTCCCGCCCCTGACTATCTCTGATTGGTTTAGACCACGAAGGGCAATGACGTGTGTCTGTTGTTGATCACATGGATGTCGGTGGCAAATTTTACAAACACTTCTCATAATGACTAACTACTCCTGACATTTTTGAGATGTTAGCTCTTTATACAACGAAGTTATAGTGCGATACAAATAATATCAGGCTGATCCTGCCACAATTTGTTCCCCCTGTGTAAATCACGGACAAACAGTATCCCACATTGCTGATTTTTCATTCACAAACACTTCTTATTATGACGCATTACTCCTGAAACTTTAGAGGATTTAGCTCTTTTTAGAGTAAAGTTACAGGAGAATAAAAATAGTTATCAGCCAAAATGTTAATGTTTTATTAAAATAATCCCATCTGATACCCCGTGAGATGAGATAACTCTTTAATGTCATTGCACAGTCATACATAGTACAGTAGTACAATGAAACTGGAAAACTGTCCTACGTCGGCTTTTCCATATATATATATAATTTTCTGTTGTATGGTAATGTAACGATACTAATTTTTCACAAAATGAAAACATCAGTACTTCCTGCGTGCTCCCAGCACAGGGGAAACAAATTCTGTCGGGGATACCTACTTTGGCACAACAGATCCAAGTATAAAAACAATAACAAATACAATTTCTAGGTTCCATAACAGTTTTTATCATTACTTTATTGTGGATTAGGTGAAGAATTGTTAAATGTGGACAATTTAAATAATAGACTAATGCAATAGCAAATTGTGCCTTTTTCTCAGATGGACAGCAGATGGAGTTAGAGGAGATGAGGTAGGAAGAGAGGCAAAGATTGAGTCATGGGCAGAGCCTAGTTTATTTCTCATAGTTTTTTAAAAATTCTCTTGCTTTATGGTTCTTTGCGCTGTTACCAGTCTTTGCATTTATCATTGTTTTAAGTGTCTTGATTTTAACTGGATCTAAAAGGCTTGGATCTCCACATCGTTGGTGGGAGAAGGTTATCAGGGTGGCTTCAAAATTTGCGACCACACGTTTGCTTTGCATTTTCCCCACCAAGTTGAAGTCACTGATTTTGCTGTTCCAGACTTTTGGAATCTCAGCTGAAACCCACATTCGCCAGGGTAATCTGTCGTAACCGGAACAGTGGAGGCTGCAGGTGTAATGCCGTCTTTTTGCAAAATGTCATTTGGCAGCTCAAAGAGATTTTCACCAAAGTTTTCAGCTAATTGCTGCTCATTGATGATCTGAAACATCTCCATGGTGTCATCTGGCCTCCAGGTTTCATCATGACCCGTTGTATTGCTGTTCACGGTTGAGGTAGTGTCCAAACTGACGGACAGAGATTCAGTCACAGGTAGCTGTTCCCACAGCTCTTTAAATGAATTCTGGCTGAAGGGTAGATTCTGATTAAAAACCAAAATGCCATCCTGCCTCAGTTAAAAAGGTTCCTAAAACTGTACTGCCTGATCAGTCACTGTACACTGTTAGGGTTAGGTTGTGGAAGATAATCCCTTCTCCGAGAGGAAAAGGAGCGTACCCGTACCCGTCCCAGAACACTTGGCGGTCACGTTGGCGCCGGCGGCCATAGCGCACCACAGTCCAGCCGTTTTCCATGGCGTCCAGTCTTTTTTTCTTTTCCTCTTTTTTAAATTGTCTTTCAAAAAATCAAATGTTCTTCAAAAAAATATCTATTTAAGTTAATGTGAACCAAAAACGGGAGATTTTTTTTTCTTTTGTGTCCTTTCTCACTGTCCCTGTTGCCCAGTTTTTCTGTTCCTTCATCTTTCTCTCTCATCTCTCTCATCTTTCTCTTTCCCCCAACACTGTTTGTCCCGTCATGAACAACTGAAAATAAAATTTAATAAATAGTAACAACAAACGTTGATCAAATTGTTTTAATTTTCATTATTCAACATTTGCACAGTATTCAGGTGAGTATTCGCTACGACCAGGTAAGTATGTAGGTAGGTGTGTGCTTGGTGAACAGGTATGTATTCAGGTAACTTTGTGGGGAAGGCGTCACGGTGTGCAACTTGGAGTCACGCGCTGCACTCCGGGGATGGATGCACACAAGAGAATTTATTAACGTACAGTGTCCAACAAGTGTATATACAAAAGGTGAAACGGGCATGGCTCCGGGGGGAAATCCAGGGGAAAACTCTCGTTTCTCTCCAAACAATCACAGGAATCCACTCGAACACTCGCCACTCAGGGAACACCAGGGAAAACAGTCCAGAGGGTCTGCGCATAAGGAAACGCTTGTTAGTTTCAAACACACAACGACACGGAAAAACACTTGCTAGAATTTCACTTACGCGATTCTTACAAATCCAGCGAAAAACAACCGTTGTTTCCTGGCTTAAATGCAATCCACACTGACGAGGCACAGGTGTTTCTTCCTCCGAGAGCTGGCCCGAGGGCGTAAACCCGTAATCAGTTCCGCCCTGGAGAGAGAGATAGTGATAGGGAGAGAAACACCTGATCAGCGACCAGCTGAACCTCCAGGCAGTGACAGGAGGGTGAGGGACAGGAAGTATACTGCTCTGTCCTTCACTGTTATGGCCTGGAGGTTCAGCTGGTCGCTGATCAGCTGCTGGACTCTTTGGTTGTGTCCCAGAGGGACACGTAAGCCCTCACGCCACGTCAAGGCAGAGTCCATGTGAGGGGTGGTTTTTTTTTTTGGTTTTTTTTTATTTTAAATACCTCTATTTACACTGGAACTTGTGAACACCACAAAATGAACTGAGATCACACTTCTTCAAGATCAACTACAACAGAAATCAAATTCACACTTGTCTTAAAGTGGATTCAAAAGATAAACAAATATGTCCTACTGTGCTAGTTCTAAGCATAAAGTCAAAATAAAGAAAGGACATGATTAGAACAGGAAATCAGCTTGTATGCCTATGCATCCCTGAGAAGGTCTCTTCGCTTTCTCCCAAAGCCCTTGTACGACCTTGCAGGTAGTCTTGCTGCTTTGCATTGTCCGACATACTCCTTGTACGCCACGCCAGTGGAGATTGTTGGATCAAGGTTGATAAATCCCTCTTCCTGCTGTGTCCAGTGTCTGCTGGTTTGAGCGGGCATGTACACAGCTCTCGTCTGCAATAGGTCAGGTTCCTCATCCTCTTCAAGTACAGGTGCATCCTCTTCCTCCATCTCCAGGGGGAGATCTGGAGGCAACTTTTTCTCCGCATGGGGTTTTGGGTTCCCCATTCGATAAAGAATGTCATAGTGGAGCTTATAGAGAGTGAAGCCGAAAACCTTTTCACAGACTGACGTTGAAAGGATCCTGTACTTTTGGAGCTCTGCCTGTGTCATCTTCAGCTCCAGGAGTAGGTCCTTCACTTTCTCATATGACACAAAATCCTTATTCATGATAAGTCCCACTGAGCTGACCAGCACCAAGACCTTGTTCCGTGTGTGTTTTTCAGTCTTCCCCGGAATCCTCTTCATCACTTGCGCCAGCCATGGCATTCCATGCTCTCTGTACCTTTCAAGGGTCCTGGCGTAGCACAGTCCACGGCGCTCCATCTCCATGGCCACATCTCCCACTATGGCCATGGCCTGGGACTCGATGGAAGGCTCCCTGTCTTCATTATGTATCTCTACATAATCAATCAAGTTCCAAGAAGCCCTCCTTGTTCCCTTTATGTCGCGGTACTTAATGTCTGGGAACCACCTGACCTTCAGCTCAAGGAATCCTGCTCTCAGGCATTCTTGTACATTCTTCCCTTCCCCTTCAACAAGCTTCCTCGCCCGGGCAAAGGTGAATGGGGTCGGGAAGGAGTCTCTGGTGGCCAGGTTCTCCGTCAGTGCAGCCAGATTAATGTGTCCCTTTAGATTCTCTGGGCATTTTTCCCCTTGCAGCTCTGAGATGAAGATGCCGTCGTTCCTCCTGAAGAGGTCTTTCAGCAGGAGTTTCACAAGCTCAGGTCCCAGCACGGAAGGCTCGCACTCGAGAGTCAATGTGAGAGCAAATAGCCTCTCGATTCTTTTCATCTGGAGTGTGTCCCTTGTCCAGTGTGCCAGAGGAGGTGGGCAGTCGTCAACAGCTGCACCAGTTGCTGCACCCAGGCCCATGAAGCCCCGCATGTTGGTTGCACTGAATTCGTGCAGCGAGCTGGTCCCGAGTGCTGCAGAGTACTGTCTGTCCATGTTGGACAAGGGGTGCCCGTATAATGCCTCCTCCAGCGCAAGCTCCAGCTGGAATGCCTTCCACACTGGGAGAAAGCCGCCTTTGCCTGTGTGCTTCTCCCCAAGTTGCCGGAGCTGGTCAGCCATATACTTTAGACAGCGAGACAGTATTTCATTCACGCTTGGCTGTTCCTGTTCCCGTTTAAAGGGTACAACGAGGGGGAAGTCCGTCAGGCACTTATGTAATGCACTCAAGTCGAAGAATGAGCATGCATAAACAATGTCTGTAAAGTCTGCCAGTTCCTTCCCTTCTATCCCCTCCACGATCTCTATTCTCAGGTTATAATTACCTGCTGCCTTCCTGGCCAAGTCCATCATGTGGATGTAGTAGTCCTCAGCTCTGGTGGCCACCGCCTGAACGTAATTCGGGTGGCCGAGGCCACCAGTGACGATCAATCCACTAATGGGGTGCCGGAATGTGGACATATAATGAGTGTGTGGGCTGTCCACATAAACTTGCCAGAAGGTGACGTTAGGCCTAGTGGCAATCTCTGCCAAAGCTGGCAAGATGTCCGGTGGGTGCTGGTCAAGTTCTGTCTGCACGTTAACACACTCGTGCATGGACATGGACGTGAAGAGCCTAGCTCTGGGTCCAAACATCCTTTCCAGTCCTGCTCTTGACCAGAAAAGTGTGGTGTGAGGGTCCAGTGGTATGAGGTTGCAGGCCACGTGCAGAGAACATCGCACAACCTCGTCAGGGTCAGCTACTTCCCACAAATGAAAGGGGTCCCTTGTCTTTTGTCCAAATTTATAGACAAAGAACCGGACTTCCAATGTTGGATGCTCCGGCAACATCCTCTTCGCTTCATCCAGTTTGGAGAGTACGAACGTTTGATCCTGCGGCAATACGTTCATGCTCCCCTTGTTGTGAATGATGGTCTTCTGCAGCGTGGGTCTGCTCAGGTCTTCCAGTGGAAGGTCTTTGAGCAACTCAACAAATTTTGTTAAGATGCCATTAACAAGGTCCACCGTGTGTCTTGGTAAATAGTCAGCCATTTTACAGACTCTGTCCACCACCACAAGGGACTTGGGAATTACTATAGCTTCTAACTTGAATCCCCCGTCCAGGTAGGCAAAATCAAAGCCTCTTACCTTTCGCAGCACTTTTAAGCCCTCCACAGACAACTTACTAAGGTCAAAGTGTTTCTTTATGGTGTGCCAGGAGTTTTTCAGCTGGTGCATTTTGAAGGGTGCCATGTTCAACCTAGAAAAGGGTATATGCAGGCCTTCCAAGTTTTTTAGTTCAACCACCACTCCGTCGTAATCAAATTTACTCCAAACACGTCTCGTTGGATCCTCAACTGTCGTTGCCTGCAATGGAATGAAAATGTTGGGGTCCAGGAGGAAATCCTCAACGCTTTTAGATCTGGCGAAAGCATCCGCCAAACCCTTCATGTTTTCGACACCAACGTCCTCCATGGCTGTTGTGTTCTGGAAAGAACAGAAAGTATAATCAGGTAAGTAAAAAAGAAGTGAAACAATGTAACTGAAAAACTGTTAAACCAGGAAAGACAAAAAAAGTGTAATCATGTAAGTAAAACACATTAAAATCAAGTAAGTAAAGAACAGGAAAGAGCAATTTGCAACAGTTAAGAATATGCCAAAAATATTACCTGTATTGTAAATACAGTCTTTCAAGACAGCAGATAAAAAAAGAAAAGTTGTGTGTCTTAGTTAACCAAGACGCTGTGGTCATAAATCCAGAGACACTGCTCCTCTGAGTTTCAGGGCATGAATGACTGAGCTGAGCACTCCTCCCCTTATATAGGGTCCAGTCAAAAGTTGCCGCCATAGGAAATGAATGTCATTCAGTGAATGAGCCAGTGAACGACAACCCCTGAACGACACTCACTGAATAACCCACTCAACGACACTGACTGAATGAGCCAGTGAACGACACCCACTCAACAACACTGTTATTAGGAAAATTGTGCTTAGTAGTCAGTATAATCTTTTAACACTAGCATCCCCAGGCTTCTACCTTTCTACCTATAAAACCCGAGAGCAGTCAAATGGTGGAAGTGGAAGCTAAATTGGCTAAATTGACCGCGGAGTCATCATTTTGCGTTTCTACCTTTAAAAGCCGGAGAGCAGTCAGTCAAATGCTGGAGTCGTTCATATGTATATTAGGTCGTTACCTAGGAATTCTGGAGGGAGGGGAGTGGGGGTGAGTGATTGAGGGGGTGGGGGAGTGGAGTGTTTCAGTTTGCCATCTTAGGGAGAAATCAACACGTCCTTTGTATGTCCTTTGTTGCTGACATTTATTGATGAAAACAGTACAAAAAACCAACCATTTGTACACATATTTACAAATAATGATAAAAAGTGAGTGAGTACATTTCAACATTTTCAGCAATCACTCACAATCCTGGCACTGCCACGGTATCTGTCGTCTGCATTTCCCACATGTGTACCTGTAGCAGTGAACACATCGCACAGTGGCCTGATTTTTTTTGCATCTGTGTACTTGGATTTTAGGTCACAAGCCACCCAAAACTTGCTCCATGTACCACTCAGCAGGCCATTTGTAAATATGTGTACAAATGGTTGGTTTTTTGTACTGTTTTCATCAATAAATGTCAGCAACAAAGGACATACACCCATGTGTGTTGATTTCTCCCTAAGATGGCAAACTGAAACACTCCAAGTTGGTGACTTTTGGAGATTTGTTTCCCTGGATGATTGAGAATGCATCAAGATGAAACACAAAAGGAAGCTCACCGCTTTTAGCAGCTCCCCCACCCCCTCAATCACTCACTGAGTGATTGAGGGGGTGGGGGAGTGGAGTGTTTCAGTGTTTCAGTTTGCCATCTTAGGGAGAAATCAACACACATGGGTGTATGTCCTTTGTTGCTGACATTTATTGATGAAAACAGTACAAAAAACCAACCATTTGTACACATATTTACAAATGGCCTGCTGAGTGGTGCATGGAGCATGTTCATTGGTTCATGGACCTCCCTGAACTAATGGCATTTATTGCAATTGTCATCTTGCAGGGGGTTTACAGGGTTCCATCGGTAAATGACTGCTGGTCAGCAAACCTGGGAAACCCACAGATAATTGGAACTATGGCACGAAACCGCTTCCAAGACATCATGCAACACTCCACTCCCCCACCCCCTCAATCACTCACCCCCACTCCCCTCCCTCCAGAATTCCTAGGTAACGACCTAATATACATATGAACGACTCCAGCATTTGACTGACTGCTCTCCGGCTTTTAAAGGTAGAAACGCAAAATGATGACTCCGCAGGGGTCTAAGGTAGAAAACCAAAATGACTGCTCTCCGGGGGTCTAAGTGCTAATGATATAAGTTTGCATATGGTAGAATGCTGCATGTAATCATTTGTGTGTAGAAGTATATGGTAAATATATAAATAATAAATATACAAGTATATAGTTGGTGGCATATTGAAAGAATGTCTCATCCTAGGAGGTCTGTAACATTTTAGGATGTTCACCCCCACATCCTAGGAGCATGAGAGAGGTCGTACCTTGTCTTATTCTCAGTTCTGGAGACTGCACTTTTGCTAGCAAGAAGTTTCTCTTCTCTGAGTCTTTACTGAAGAAGTGTTTTAGACTATATTTCTTAACAGACACTGACTGCATGAGCCAGTGAACGACACCCACTGAACGACACTCACTGAATGAGCCATTGAACGACTCATTGAATGAGCCAGTGAACGACACCCACTCAACGACACTGACTGAATGAGCCAGTGAACGACATCCACTGAACGTCCCAAATGTTATTCTATGTAATAATTTCTGAAAAACCTTTAGGTATTTATTTTATAAAGTGCATTAGTTATGATTTCAAGTATGGTTTTAGGAAATTTTTCCTCCATATGTACAATTATATAAACATACAGACACACAGACACCTTTTAAGCCCTTGTCCTCTGATCAGGTGTCCATGTAGCATTTACCTGGACCACTGTCGCCAAACCATCTGTTTCATAATACATGTAATGTTTAATCCGCACTGGTCACTCCACTTTATTGTCATTGATATTTATATTTAAAAGTGCAATACTGTAATTTTCTGCTGCTCATTCCTGTGCAATATCCCATCTGCCCTCCCGTCATATTTCTTTTCAAGATTTTCTTATTTAATCACTAGTGTACATATATTTATAGATACATATATATTTAGTCATCTTTTCTCTTTTACCATGTCTCTCTAATATTTTGCTCCTTACTATTTTTCTATTTTCTTATTATTTTATTTTCCTATATTTTCTCCTACTGTATCAAGCTGCTGAGTGACTGCTGCTCGTCAAACACATTTCATTGCAATGTTGACCCTGTGCTAACTTGCATATGACAAATAAAACTGAAAACTGAAAACATGTAAGCTTTTTCTCTTTGGTTTGTTTGAGCGTTTGTTTTTTAAATACACAGCAAGTGTCACACACACTCTCTCTCTCTCTCTCTCTCTCTCTGTCTGTCTGTCACACACACACACACCTCCACATTCCAATCTAAGGAACAAACGCTCACTGAATTATAAATAAAGACCGGGGCAGTTCCTCAAGGCAAGGCAAGGCAAATTTATTTGTATAGCACAATTCAACAACAAGGTGATTCAAAGTGCTTTACAGAGACATTAGAAACAAAAACAAATAAAAAGCATGATTTAAAATAGATTAAAACAAGCAAAGAAACAAACTAACTAATTAACAAACAAACAAACAAAACAGTATATAAAATCAAAACAGATCAGCATCAGAACTTTAAAGTCTATCCTCTGACGGACAGGCAGCCAGTGTAAAGACCTCAGAGCTGGACTGATGTGGTCCACTTTTTTGGTCTTAGTGAGGACTCGAGCAGCAGAGTTCTGAATGAGCTGTAGTTGTCTGACTGATTTTTTAGGTAGACCTGTAAAGATGCTGTTACAGTAATCAAGCCTACTAAAGATGAATGCATGGACTAGTTTTTCCAGGTCCTGTTGAGACATCAGATCTTTTATCCTTGAAATATTCTTGAGGTGATAGTAAGCTGACTTTGTTATTGTCTTAATGTGTTTTTCTTTTCTTTTTCAAGTTTAGGTCTGCATCCATCACTACACCCAAATTTCTCGCCTGGTTTGTGGTTTTTAGATGTATAGATTGAAGTTCTCTGGTGACCTGTAATCGTTTTTCTTTGGCGCCAAAGACTATTACCTCAGTTTTGTTTTTGTTTAGCTGGAGAAAATTGTGGCACAACCAGTCATTAATTTCCTCAATGCATTTACCAAGAGCCTGTACAGGGCCTTGGTCTCCTTATTTATCTTATTTATCCAAAGTGCGACACCTGAGCGCAGACCCGGGCTGTTAAACAAATATGAGTCAATGCAGATGTCAGACAGACTGTCCAAATTCTCCCAAAGAATCTGCAGGCACCTGTTTAAAATTGGCTTAGGATAGAAAATTCTAAGTCTATTATTGAGATATTCTTATTTTCTGTTAGTAGTTAATCTTTCAAATGACAAGAGATAATGCCTAGATATCTCACCTCATCTTTCATCTGTGTATTACATATTAACTGCAGGAGACACTCATGTAGAGCTAGTATCTCACATTTATTATTATTATTGTTATTATTCATCTGTAAACCTGACGTGTTTCATAATCACCTTGGCTATGTTAATCATCATGCTCTTCAGGAGGCATCAAGACGCGGGGAACACAAATGAGAAATTAAAATGGAGCCACAGTGGAAGCAAAACCAGACACCTGAACATGGAAACACAAGACTTTCACAATAAAACACGAAACAGTGAACGTAAATAATACAATATGAAGCAGAGTGAAATTTGGAAACATGACACTTTATTTCAATACGTAAATTAAAACAAAACAAAACAAAACAAAAAACCCTCAAACCACATTTAAATTACATGCAAGACAATGTAAAAACAGCTGTGTTTTTTAAGAATAAAATCACTACATAAAAAAGCCCATGCAAAGAGAATAGGAAAAGAACAGATAAAATGAAAGTCAGCTGTCCAGCCACTCCAAGTCTTCCCCTTCACCACCATAAGATTTCCGAGTTACTCCGTAGTCCCATAACACCTCCTCACCAACTGCGATGTCCTTCAGGGCAATGAAAAGTATTGTCTCCTGAGGTCCTGCAGGGAAGTTCATTGTAAACTTCTGGGGCTTGATGTTTGGATTTTTTCGGGAATGGTTCATTCGCCTCCCATAGGTGTCAATGTCGGGATGACAGGCACAGGGGAATGCAGTGGCATCGATGCACATCCCTCGGTCACACTCGTCCCTGAAGAAGAACAGATACCCCGACTGGGGCCTCCGTTTCCCTTCTGCTTCAGTGATATATGTCCCGTGGTAATCGCACACTATATCCCCTTTGTGGAAAGGCATAAGTGCGATCACACCTGTAAGTTGAAAGAGACCATCGGTCATGACAGGGCTCTTAGAAACGTTCACTTGCAATTTGTCTAAATGTTGTGTGCATTTTACCTTTGCCCTTCCGTTCCCCGAAGTCTTGCAAAGCCAGGCCCTTCCACTTCTGCTCTGCAATCGAAGACATGAGGGACTGGTTGTCTTGTATACTGGGCTGCGGAACAACCCAGGCCTGCAAGATGGCATTGACAGTGGGCTTGTTGGTGTGCCATTTCTCCTTGTCCAAAGCCATCTGCACACGTGCAGGCTGAGGTGGGTTTCCTCTTCTGCCAACTGACTGACCTAAATGAAGTGGTCACAAAGCGACGTACAAGAAATAATGCAAGTGATTATTGCGGCTTAAAAATGAAAAATCAACCATATGCATTTTAGTCAATCACGTATTTGTACCTTAAAATATTCCTTATATTTATAATTGAGCTATCTGTGTATATTTGGGTGTACAACATTGAGTGGGTTATACTTACATGTATTGTATTATTTAATTAGTTCAGACTGTTACTGCTATTGTCTCTACACAAGTGTAACCCACATAATTTTCTTAGAGATTATTAAAGTATTTTCATTCTGAAATACATACAAAACAAACAAAGCAATGCAACAGAAGCAGCTCCATTAACATGACATGCCCAGGCCTTACCGAGAATGTACCCAACTCTTTTCTTCAGCTGAATATCCCTCCATTTCTTGTAGTGGTGTCTGTGCTGTGGAAAGCCAGCCTGTACACACTGCCGTTTGGATGGTGGCTCTCCATTCAGGGTGACCGGGAAGGCCTGGAGGAAGGCATCCCATTCTTGGAGTGGCAGGTGCGTAGATGATGTGCTACATGAAAGGTGTAGAGGAGGGGATGCATCAAATCCATCAAAAGTTTTTAAATGTGGAAACGTGTAACACAGGTTGACTTGTGGTAGTGTGTGATATTTTTAAAAAAAAAGTGTACCTGGCCTGTCCTGGTGTCGGTAGTCCTCCTACTGAGCTTGATGCTGACTCAGCCATAGCATCCCCAGGTTCAGTGCTCAGGTATCTGTGGTTTTTAATGCATGCAAATTAATTAGAGAGCCCAGAGAGATGAAAAAGCCAAAATACAAGGGGCGAACATCTCTGACATACAGCAACATATGTGGCTGACTGTTATGAGTCCAGGGTTAGGGTTTCTCTGTCAGATCAAAGAAACAAATCTTTCTTAATATGCTATTGATCCAGTTAGGTCAAGCACTCACCTCGCTCTCAGGCGTTTTACATCTAATGATGGGTTGGACAGTGGGACCCCACATTCTCCTAGGAAGAACTTGCCCCTGTCATCGCTGCCAGCAATTTGATTTTCCAAGGACACTGGACGGATGTTCCTAAAATAGCAGTCCAACAACTGCAGAGAAAAAAAGGAATCAATGTTAAATATCTCATAAAATCAATTCACAAGGTGCCTATAGAGCAAGAAGAGAGTCGCTGCTGAGAATGAATGACTTACTTGTTCTTCCTGGCTGGTTATCTTCAAGTTACCACTCAGCTCAACACCATCAGCTACTGCTTTCCGCGCCATCCAGTCCTCTACCTGTGTATGTAAAAAAAAAGGTGTTGGAGCTTAAAGAAATACAGACTTACATCAGCTGTCATTTCACTTATCGTGCACTTTTGTTGTTGGTGGTGCACTTACACAAAGTTCTTGAACAGCATTTGCTGTCAGTCCATGTTGTAAAATCAGAATGGCCTCGCAGTACTGTCTGAAGGTAGTCATTGCAAATGTGGGGATGCAATCACCGCCAGAAAGTCTTGTGTGGAAATATTCAATATCCTTCTTGGCCACGGCAAGAATTTCCTTCTTATCAGACCTATTGCAAATGTGACAGAGGTAAGACATTATTGAAAGTTTGTATGTGTCATCCAATATGTGGAAGTGGCAATAAGGTCATCATACCTCGCTGTTGGCACAACTGTCGAAAACGCTTGGGGACTGTTCGTGATGATAAATCCACGTGTTTGAAGGCGAGTGCAGAGTTTAATGCAAGATTCTTCATCCTTGCAGTACTCCTGGAGCTCTGAGAAGTTCCAGACTCTACCTTCATTAGAAAACAGCTTCTGTGAAGCAATGGCTCTGGAAGCTTCTTCCTCACATTTCTGTGGTGTGCAGTCTTTCAGGCACACTCTGCTCAGGTGTGTGCGAATGGACTGTTGCGGCTTTTTACAAAGCAGGCAGTAGACAATGTTTCTCTCCATCTTGTTTGCACTGTAAATACAAAGAGTGAGAGGCAGAAAGTGAGAGAGAAAAACTGCATATCAATTTAGTTTATTTTGATAGTATGAGAAAACAAACAAAGAACAACAACAATACATCCACACACAAACTTTGCTTCCATCCCACCCCCCAAAAAAAACTTAAAGAAAAAAAAGTTTTAAAACAAGTTTTAAATTTTAAAAATGAGGAGAATGGCACATGCAAGTTTTACATGTTCAACCACTTAAAAGCCCAACAAACAGTACTTACATTAAAATTGAACCGTTGTCTTCTGTTGTCGTCTTTCTCTCTCTCAGTGTCCTGCGGAAACAGAGTGGCAATAGCATATCACAAGTTGGCTACATTTATGTCCTTGTAGCTGTATGCTTCCCCATCCCCTTTTGCCCACTGAATGACAAAATGACAGGCCCACTTTTATCACCTACTGAACAACCCACTAAACGACCCACTGAACGACCCATTGACCCACCCACTGAACTGAATTTCTTGGTGAAAAATGTTTCTCATGTTACTTTAAGAGCTGTTAAAACTAACTAGTCCATTCTCCCGAGTGTTACTTTGTGTGTGTGTGTGTGTATATATATATATATATATATATATAAATTGTAAAAATTAACTATTGCTGTGCAGCAGTCTTTAAAGAAGGTGGTGCTCAAAGTAAAAAAAGGGGCACATATAACCAGGCTGTATAGCAACAACACACATTCATCGGTATATATATATATATATATATATATATATATATATATATAAATTGTAAAAATTAACTATTGCTGTGCAGCAGTCTTTAAAGAAGGTGGTGCTCAAAGTAAAAAAAGGGGCACATATAACCAGGCTGTATAGCAACAACACACATTCATCGGTATATATATATATATATATATATATATATATATATATATATATATATATATATATATATATATATATTTTTTTTAAACTTTTCTATCAGTCCTTCACAAAGAGGGAACAGTCTGTCTACATATTGGCCATCTCTCAGCTGGTGCTGGTTCCTGCTCATACTCTTCCTTAGGCGCTTGTGACTGTGTCCCCCTGTATCATCAAGGGTCCCAAAGCCAACACAGATGACCCTGCTAAAGTGGGTCCCCCAGTCTCTCCTGACTCTGGACATTTGCAGGTTCTCACACCTGGAAGTCAAGCAGGTCATAGGCTGCAGCACTGAAACACAAGTTACAGTTATAGGTAAATGTTCATGTACCTATAACTGTATGTATGAACAGTTTATGAACATTCAGCTCATAGATTTCTCACTTCTGAACTCTTTTAGTGTGTTTTTTTTCATTTATTGTTTAATCATGTGTGTGTGCCTGTGTGTGGTTATGAGCACCTTCTACAGAGGCACCACTGAGAGTATTCCCATTTAACACTCGTAATAACACACGCTGAAAATACTCCTTCTGTTGTTCTTTTTCAGTACTGTACACCACCTGATGGTTTTGGCTCCTGTCTCTTTTTGCTTTCTCTCTCATTGTGGAAAAGCATTATAAACATGCCAAAGAGAGATGGGTTCATGCATTTCAGTTTTAACTGTTAAGCATTCTGTGTGCATGCCTGTCTGGTTGTGTGTGTGTGTAAGACATTTGCTGTGTATGTAACCTTCCTGTCGTTGCCGGGTCAAATCTCACCAATTTACAAATTTAAAAAACCCTCACCAATATTGGGTTTTACATCTGAGTGCCTCAAGGCCTTAGTACGTCCTCCACACTATGCACTTGAACATATTAAGGTGATGAGAACTTCTTTTGTTTAACTTTGAGTGTTTGAATCAAGTTTGTTACATATGTGGGAATAGGAATCCACCCCCACCCCACCCCCTTTTGCCTACTGAATGACAAAATGAAAGGCCCACTTTTCCCACTTACTGAACAACCCACTAAACGACCCACTGAACGACCCATTGACCCACCCACTGAACTGAATTTCTTGGTGAAAAATGTTTCTCATGTTACTTTAAGAGCTGTTAAAACTAACTAGTCCATTCTCCCGAGTGTTACTTTGTGTGTGTGTATGTGTATGTGTATATATATATATATATATATATATATATATATATATATATATATATATATATATATATATATATATATATATATTTTAAACTTTTCTATCAGTCCTTCACAAAGAGGGAACAGTCTGTCTACATATTGGCCATCTCTCAGCTGGTGCTGGTTCCTGCTCATACTCTTCCTTAGGCGCTTGTGACTGTGTCCCCCTGTATCATCAAGGGTCCCAAAGCCAACACAGATGACCCTGCTAAAGTGGGTCCCCCAGTCTCTCCTGACTCTGGACATTTGCAGGTTCTCACACCTGGAAGTCAAGCAGGTCATAGGCTGCAGCACTGAAACACAAGTTACAGTTATAGGTAAATGTTCATGTACCTATAACTGTATGTATGAACAGTTTATGAACATTCAGCTCATAGATTTCTCACTTCTGAACTCTTTTAGTGTGTTTTTTTTCATTTATTGTTTAATCATGTGTGTGTGCCTGTGTGTGGTTATGAGCACCTTCTACAGAGGCACCACTGAGAGTATTCCCATTTAACACTCGTAATAACACACGCTGAAAATACTCCTTCTGTTGTTCTTTTTCAGTACTGTACACCACCTGATGGTTTTGGCTCCTGTCTCTTTTTGCTTTCTCTCTCATTGTGGAAAAGCATTATAAACATGCCAAAGAGAGATGGGTTCATGCATTTCAGTTTTAACTGTTAAGCATTCTGTGTGCATGCCTGTCTGGTTGTGTGTGTGTGTAAGACATTTGCTGTGTATGTAACCTTCCTGTCGTTGCCGGGTCAAATCTCACCAATTTACAAATTTAAAAAACCCTCACCAATATTGGGTTTTACATCTGAGTGCCTCGAGGCCTTAGTACGTCCTCCACACTATGCACTTGAACATATTAAGGTGATGAGAACTTCTTTTGTTTAACTTTGAGTGTTTGAATCAAGTTTGTTACATATGTGGGAATAGGAATCCACCCCCACCCCACCCCCTTTTGCCTACTGAATGACAAAATGAAAGGCCCACTTTTCCCACTTACTGAACAACCCACTAAACGACCCACTGAACGACCCATTGACCCACCCACTGAACTGAATTTCTTGGTGAAAAATGTTTCTCATGTTACTTTAAGAGCTGTTAAAACTAACTGGTCCGTTCTCCCGAAGTTTACTTTGTTCTTCTAGACCAGGGGTAGGCAACCTTTCTGATGGCGAGTGCCATTTAAAATGTCCTCAGAAGTCAGTGTGCCAAATGATGTTATGGTGTTATAACATCATTTGGCAACATAATAATGGTGTTATTTGTCTCTCAGAAACAGCTCATAACTTTCCTTCAACTCATTCCTGTCACCTAAAAGGTAAACCTTTCTCCATCACCTGTCCAGCTCTGATGATTCAGTAAGGACATCTCCTGGATTCATCTTCATGTTTCCCTCTCACCAGATATACAAACCATCATGAGCAGCAGCTTTTACAGCTGTGGCTCCAGCAAACATCAGCTGATACTAGAAAGTAATATCAAATTCCAAATTCTAACAGCAGCTGATCAAGCTTAAACGTGCTGCTCTTGTTTAGCGCAACATCCGCTGGTTTCTTCTTTCTGGCGCAAAGTGGGCGATAAATAAACACGAGAAAAGCCGTTGAAGTAGCAACAGGAGCGAGAGGGGGGAGAGTGAGAGGAGAAGAGGCAGCTGACAGCGTAAAGACAGAATAAATCTAGCTTTGTGTCTTTTTTTCCATTCTAGCTGAAGTCCGGGACAAACTGTGTTCCTTTTCACCTTAATACAAAACGCGTGATATTTTCTCTGAATGAGGGTTGATTCCGTCTTTTTTACAGGCAACTCTACTAACTAACCTTATGAATAAAATACAGTTCACTATGGTATCAGTAACATCAAAGCACCCGCCCAGCTGTATGGAAACTCCATCATGCTAGCTAGGTATTGTAACTGACTGTAAAAAGTCAGCATAACAAAAATAAACTCCACCTAAAATTGGTTTATATCTGACCCAGATAGACTGCAGGTCATAACTTCTTACCATAAGTTCAGTTCACCTGATACTCGGACAGGTGTCCTGCCAAACTAGGTATCCCCGACAGAATTTGTTTCCCCTGCGTCCGGAGCACACGCTGGACTGTCCAAATCACGGACAAACAGTATCCCACATTGTTGATTTTTAGTTTACAAACACTTCTCATAATGACTAACTACTCCTGACATTTTTGAGAAGTTAGCTCTTTATACAACGAAGTTATAGTGGGATACAAATAATATCAGGCTGATCCTGCCACAATTTGTTCCCCCTGTGTAAATCACGGACAAACAGTATCCCACATTGCTGATTTTTCATTCACAAACACTTCTTATTATGACGCATTACTCCTGAAACTTTAGAGGATTTAGCTCTTTTTAGAGTAAAGTTACAGGAGAATAAAAATAGTTAT
>NC_138955.1:33922830-33995330 GCF_965226115.1 Aulonocara stuartgranti | reverse complement strand
CTTCAGGTGTGGCACACAGAAAACTGTAAGCTAGGTTAGCTGGCAACAGTTGGACTGGCAGAGATGTGCTCTCATCGAGTGCCGAGTGGAAAATGAGCTCCTGTGTGAGCTCCGCCTTTTATATTCTCCCCTCGGCTTTCATACAAAAACATCTGCACGTATCAAGAGCGTATTACAAACATATTTTCTCACAAATGAGTCATTAACAGTGATTTCCCTGCGCCCTGAAAGAACAGAAGTTGTGAATTCACAGAAGTGGAACTCTTAAATGAAATGTTGCCTGGGACAACTGCAGATCAGATACAAGGATCCTCAGATAAAGTGCGTTCCATCGAGAGCGTGTGGTATGGACGGCACTCGCAGTAATTAGCACCAGTCACCAAGCTGTGGTGACTGGTGGAAGTTGCATATCTCCACATCAAAAACATTGTTCAGTTGAACAGAGTCTTCTGGGCAGTAGGAGAGTCAAAAGCAACAATATAGGAATAAAGGACTTTTTTCAAACACTGGTAACACTACTGGCATTTAAGGAAGAAATTTACATGCTGTGATTCTGAAAAGCAACAGTGTTCCCAACAATTTCGTAACAGCGATGCAAACTGAGTGGACTGGTAAAAGGATGTTTCCTTTTGAGTAGTCCTGTAAAAATACAGTCTTGGAGTGCAATGAGAAAAAGCCACGGTGCCACAGCAGGCCAGTGCTCGGCCCAGTAACAAAGTCATAGTGGCTGTAAATGGAGAGTCTCTGGAAAGGGCAGCTTATTCAGAAATGCAGCATATCACTGTGCCATCGGGCCTCAACATCTCTGGTCTGAGGAGCACGAGCAGGAAGACTCATAAGCGATGAAGCAGGTTGAAGGCAGCTGACATAACAAACGACCAACATTTCAGTCCACCTCCACACTCGTGCCTTTACTTCTCCATCCAACCTCCTCTGGAGTTCAGACCTTCTGCCTGTTTTCAAGTTTGGTCCTTAACAGGTGGACCACAGTTCCACGGTTCCCACTGGTGGACTTCAGCCGACCGGCAGCATGCGAGCATTGCCGTTGAACTCCTCCTCCGCCTCACAGTCCCATCTTTATGAACGCACCAGCCTTCCAGTACCCAGGGACCGTCAGGGATGAACATGCAGGTGACTTTCTTCTGCTTCATGCCACCTGCTGGAGACAGCAGGTCTGGGGTGTTGACATCCAGTGGCTCCTCCACCTCGAAACATTTCTTGCACTCTAGCACGGGCTGCTGCGGCCTCTCCATCAGGGCTTTGACACAGTACTGGACGTAGCCGAACTTCCCCTTGTATGACGACACCAGTTGCCCTTGCTGAGGGAGCTCGAATCCAAACGTGTACTCGTACTTGTTGCCAGGTCTCAACACCACAGAGCCGTCAGAGTCTGTGGGCTGGTCTTGCAGCCGCAGGACCGTTTCATGTCTGAGGTACTCGGCCTCCTGTCGGCACCGCTGCTTGCCTTTAGCGTACTCCACCTTGGCGCAGCCCAGACCCAGAAGCTTCAGCGCGGACACCCGCATCATTAGGGTTAGGGCGTTGGTTACGGCCCCGTCCCCCCTGGGGGGGACCGAGGAATGCGCGGTCCTTCCCTCCTGGGTTAGGATTATGGTGATAGCAGGCCACCAGGGGCCTGAGTGCACTGTCCATCAATGGGGGCCGGGAGGTGGAGACCCTGCCCAGCAGGTCCAAAAATTACCCATGTCTTGGGTTAGATCTTTCTTATCTCCGTCAGGACAAGTTCTGTGAGGTTTTCACACTCGCCTATTGAATCAGTCAGATGGGTCAGTCTGTTCTGGTCCACCTTCAGGATGGACAGCTGTTTCAGAGACCCTATGCTGTCCGGGACGACCTCCAGCAGGTTCTGTGTGAGCAGCAGGTCTGTGAGAGCCAGGAGGCCATTCAGCTCTGACGGGAGCTCCTCCAGACGATTCTCCGACACATCCAGACACACCAACCTACGAAGGTTTCCCAGCTCTGGTGGTAATGAGGACAACTGGTTACGGTCCAGCCACAGCTCCCTTAGGTTGGGGAGAGCGCCGAGGGTATCCGGCAAAACTTCCAGTTCATTGCTGCCCAGGTCCAGCTGTTCCAGTTTCACCAGGAAAGAGAGCGACGTGGGCAGAGACTTCAACAGGTTCTCCCTGAGCTCCAACGTCACCAGGTTGGCCAAATTTCCAATGTCATTGGGCAACATCTGTAATGACACATCATTGAGGGCCAGGTGAGCGAGCGCTCGGAGTTCAGTGAAACCATCCGGCAATCTGGAGAGGGGGTTTCCACTGAAGTCTGCAATCTCCAAGGCCCTGCAAAACTTAATGCTCTCTGGGATCTCAGAAATATCGTTCCTGGAGATGTCCAATTCCACCAGTTGCATGAAGTTAGCCACCTCAGGCGGGAGTCTCTGGATCTCATTGTCGCTCAGGCCAAGTTTCCGGAGGTTCAGTAGTCTGAAGAAAGGCTTTGGTAGCTCTTTGAGTTGATTGGCATCAAGGAGAAGCTCCTCCAAACTGCGGCTGTATCGAAATATTTCATCAGGAACCGTCTGCAAGTTGCAATGCCGCTTGTCCACCGACTCGACGTGGCGGTTGCAGCGCCACAGGGGGATACACTTCAGCATGTCCGGCCGCCGGAGGGGAGGGGGGTCTGGTTAGGGGGTTAGGATTATGGTGATAGCAGGCCACCCTTTCAGGGGCCTGAGTGCACTGTCCATCAATGGGGGCCGGGAGGTGGAGACCCTGCCCAGCGGGTCCAAAAATTACCCATGTCTTGGGTTCGATCTGCAATGAGCCATCGCGACGTTTCGGCATCGTAGTGCCTTCCTCAGGCTGGCTCAGGTCAGTACTGGTTGCAGGTAAGTGTTTTTCTCTCCCTTTTATACAGGTTTTACAGGTAAGTATTTCTTTTAATTTTCACCGCCATTTATTTAAGTTTTTACATTCCTTTTACTTAGGTTTTTGCAGGTAAGCACTTTTTTCTTCCTTTTATACAGGTTTTTTCCTTTAGGGTTGCAGGTAAGCATTTCTTTAATTCCTTTTATTTAGGGTTTGCAGGTAAGCACTTTTTTCTAACTTTTTTCTCTCCTTTTTCTTCAGGTATTGCAGGTAAGCATTTCTTTTAATTTTTCTTCCTTTTACTTAGGCTTTTTTTACTCCTTTTTTTTATGGATTTTGCATCTCCCAAAAACTTTTTTTTAATGATTTTCTCATATTCAAACATACTACAACAAGTCAAGTGTGAGAGGAAAAGCACATTTCCACCATTTTTGATTAGCCTTAAAGGGCAAGAACTACTGAATGGTTGCCTTTCTTCTTCTTCTTTTTTCCTTTTTTAATTTCACTTTTTACACTAGTGGTACAGCAAAATATATTTTTTTCAGCTGTTACTTTGACAACAGTTAAATGTGCAATAGAGAGCCTTCACAGTCCACATTTGTCTGGCCTCAGATGGGATGTGTTTTGTGTGTTAATGAGATCTGTGTGCAAAAGTCATGTATTCATTCATTCCTTTTTCCACCCAACAACTTTTCACTTCTTGTCCTGACACAAAGAACAGAAAATATAAGGCCTGAGTCTGAATTAGTGGTTTCTTAACTTTACAGTCCTGACTGTGTAGTGGAGCCACACTAGTTCTAGCTCTGCACTTCTTGTAACCCCCCCCTGGTTAGGGTTAGGGTTTTAGGGCCAGGCAGGGGCATCTCCCACCCCCACGAGGCACGGGCTGGTTAGGATTATGGTGATAGCAGGCCACCCTTTCAGGGGCCTGAGTGCACTGTCCATCAATGGGGGCCGGGAGGTGGAGACCCTGCCCAGCGGGTCCAAAAATTACCCATGTCTTGGGTTAGATCTTTCTTATCTCCGTCAGGACAAGTTCTGTGAGGTTTTCACACTCGCCTATTGAATCAGTCAGATGGGTCAGTCTGTTCTGGTCCACCTTCAGGATGGACAGCTGTTTCAGAGACCCTATGCTGTCCGGGACGACCTCCAGCAGGTTCTGTGTGAGCAGCAGGTCTGTGAGAGCCAGGAGGCCATTCAGCTCTGACGGGAGCTCCTCCAGACGATTCTCCGACACATCCAGACACACCAACCTACGAAGGTTTCCCAGCTCTGGTGGTAATGAGGACAATTGGTTACGGTCCAGCCACAGCTCCCTTAGGTTGGGGAGAGCGCCGAGGGTATCCGGCAAAACTTCCAGTTCATTGCTGCCCAGGTCCAGCTGTTCCAGTTTCACCAGGAAAGAGAGCGACATGGGCAGAGACTTCAACAGGTTCTCCCTGAGCTCCAACGTCACCAGGTTGGCCAAATTTCCAATGTCATTGGGCAACATCTGTAATGACACATCATTGAGGGCCAGGTGAGCGAGCGCTCGGAGTTCAGTGAAACCATCCGGCAATCTGGAGAGGGGGTTTCCACTGAAGTCTGCAATCTCCAAGGCCCTGCAAAACTTAATGCTCTCTGGGATCTCAGAAATATCGTTCCTGGAGATGTCCAATTCCACCAGTTGCATGAAGTTAGCCACCTCAGGCGGGAGTCTCTGGATCTCATTGTCGCTCAGGCCAAGTTTCCGGAGGTTCAGTAGTCTGAAGAAAGGCTTTGGTAGCTCTTTGAGTTGATTGGCATCAAGGAGAAGCTCCTCCAAACTGCGGCTGTATCGAAATATTTCATCAGGAACCGTCTGCAAGTTGCAATGCCGCTTGTCCACCGACTCGACGTGGCGGTTGCAGCGCCACAGGGGGATACACTTCAGCATGTCCGGCCGCCGGAGGGGAGGGGGGTCTGGTTAGGGGGTTAGGGTTTAGGTGATAACAGGCCACCAAGGGCCTGACTGCACTGTCCATCAATGGGGGCCGGGAGGTGGAGACCCTGCCCGGCGGTTCCAAAAATTACCCATGTCTTGGGTTTGAGAGCTAATGGGCTATCGCGAGACGTTTCGACATAGAAGTGCCTTCTTCAGTCGAGCCCAGGTGAATAAGTGTTTTCCTTTTTGTTTCTTTCCTTTATACAGGCTTTATTTTAACAGGTAAGTTTTTTCTTTCCTTTATACAGGCTTTATTTTAACAGGTAAGTTTTTTTCTAGGGTTGTGCCCTCCCACCCCGATCGACTGGCAAACGTGGCCTGCCATCAGAGGGCTGCCGCCGGGCCCGGCACCTTCGCCGGCGCCTTCGGGCGGTCAGCTCCTCCGGCCCGCAGGCTCGCCTCTAGCGCTGGCCGGGGGTTACAGCGCGAAGGTCGAAGGGGGTGGTGGTTCTCGGACCCCGCCCTGTCCTCCCCACGCTTCCCCCCCCCCGCCAGACGCGATCGCTCGGTAGCGAGACCGAGACGCCCGGTCCGTCCCGGTGGTCATACCACGGCGGGCCTCGTCGCAGAGTGGGTAGGCAAACCCAGAGTTTGCCCACCCCGCGAGGGCGACGGGGCCCCGTCCGGCAAACACGGTTTCTCGAACCCTCGCCCCGGTCCACACGTGCATCCGGAAAGCCTCGCCCTGGTCGACAGGGCTCAGTAGCCCCGAGCGAGCGAGCGAGCGCGTGCGTGCGCGCCGCTGCCGCCGCCTGAGGGGCTACCTGGTTGATCCTGCCAGTAGCATATGCTTGTCTCAAAGATTAAGCCATGCAGGTCTAAGTACACGCGGCCGGTACAGTGAAACTGTGAATGGCTCATTAAATCAGTTATGGTTCCTTTGATCGCTCATCCGTTACTTGGATAACTGTGGCAATTCTAGAGCTAATACATGCAAACGAGCGCTGACCCTCCGAGAAGAAAGTCACCTGCATGTTCATCCCTGACGGTCAGGTGTCATTGAATGCAAAAATTGACCGGCGTGGATTCTGTGAAGGCGAAGAGATCTGCATCAATGCGAAGTTTGAGAACACCTGCTCCCGCATTGTTGTGCCCAAGGCTGCCATCATAGCCAAACACACCTACCAGGCAAACGGCCGCACCAAGATCCTACGCCAGAAGCATTTATTAGGATTGTCTCTTTATCTTTTTATGGCACCCCCTGTCTTTTTTGACATCCCGTCCTTTGTTCACTGTACTTTTGTTTATGGCACCCCCTTCCTTTAAATCCTTTCCGTGTGTATTTACATTATTTTCTTTGTTTTATCTTACGTGACTTCTTGTCTTTTTCTGTTTCTGTTTATCTTTCTTTCTTGTACGTGACTTCTTGTCTTTTTCTTTTTCTGACTACTTGTCTTTCTCTCTTGTACGTGACTTCTTGTCTTTTGCTTTTTCTGCTTATCTTTCTTTCTTGTACGTGACTTCTTGTCTTTTTCTTTTTCTACTTGTTTTTCTTTCTTACGTGACTTCTTGTCTTCGTTTTTTGTGTTAGGGACCCCCCTGTGGTTAGGGTTAGGGTAAGATAGAGGGCAGGGGCACCCCCAACCCCACGAGGCACTGGCTGGTTAGGTGTTAAGAAAAGAATCAGGCCACCAGCAAGCTGGTAGCCTGAGGTGCACGGGCCATCGATGGGGCCGGGTGGTGGTGTCCCTGCCCTGGTTCAAAAAATTGCCCATATCTAGGGTTTTAGTGCACATTTAGCATTCACTGGGCCGTTCGCGACGTTTCGGCATGTTTTTGCCTTCTTCAGGCCGACCCAGTGTGTCTTGTCTTTGTCTCTCTGTTTTCTGTTTGCCTCTCTTGGCCTTTTATACTCTTGTTAGCTCCTCCCACTTGGGCTTTTTTAAGTTGACTGCTTGTCCTTTTCTTTTTCTGACTTCTTGTCTTTTTCTTTTTCTGCTTTTCTTTCTATTTTACGTGACTTCTTGTCTTTCATATCTTTAGTTTTCTTACTATTTTTCTCTTTGTTTTCCCCTTGTTTTTTCTTGTCTTTCTGTGTTTACTCCATATTCAGACAAGGCGAGCAGGAGAAAGAAAACCAGCTTTCTAGAAATTTTAGTGCAAATTGCTGGAGTCAGATACATTTATTAGGATTGTCTCTTTATCTTTTTATGGCACCCCCTGTCTTTTTTGACATCCCGTCCTTTGTTCACTGTACTTTTGTTTATGGCACCCCCTTCCTTTAAATCCTTTCCGTGTGTATTTACATTATTTTCTTTGTTTTATCTTACGTGACTTCTTGTCTTTTTCTGTTTCTGCAGCAGGTTGGTACAGGAGCAGGCACCAGAAGCAGGCCTGTGGAGCACTATGTCATCTGCTCGGCCTTGCTTCAGGATGCACTGTACAATTCGATAGCAAGACCTCATGGGTTACCACAAAAAAAACAGTGTCTTTCTGCCTCTGTCGTTCTCTTTGGTTTGTTTGAGCGCTTGTTTTTTAAATACACAGCAAGTGTCTCTCTCTCTCTCTCTCTCTCTGTCTGTCTCTCTGTCACACACACACACACACACACACACACACACACACACACACAGAAGCAGAGCAGCTGCTGTGCCACTGGGATTGAACAAGAGGTGCTCCCTCTGCTGGCTCAATGCGGTACAAAGTGTCTGAAGGAGTTATACCGGCGAAAATAACATCTTTCAATTGCATGTTTGGTCCACAGGATGGCGCCTAGAATGTTAAGGTTCAAAATTGAGGAAAGAGAGTACACACCACCCATGGTCCAGAGGATCTTGGTCCAACAATGATTTTAATGAACACACGTGTGGGAAGACACTCTGTACGCAGACAGCCAGTAGTCCTCGACTTAATCAAAGCATGAACAGATATTTTATAGCATCAGGGTTTGTTTACTGACGCCCCTTCATGCGTCACCGGTACATTTTATACATAGATCAGATCAACACCATCATGACTTTTCACCCAGAAAATCATCTTCTATTTTCATGGCTAGCCCTTCCTGTCTACCTTTCAGTTCTTGTCTTGTTCCTCTTTCTTGCCGAGACAACAAGGAACGGTTCCTCTTTTACCGAGACACTTTTGCAGTTACAACCAGACATGAGTAATCTCTCCTCTAAATAAATTTAACTCATGTGTGTGTGTGTCACGACCTCACATGCTCTTTGTGTCACCTCTTCACCTACTATCTGTGTCTCGTCCTCAAATGCTCTTTCTCAATTCACCTGTTGCACTTCTGACCTTTTACCAGACCAGAAGCTCACTGAGACTATGTGTATGTCTTCTACTAAATAAATGTTTTAACCAAGAACCTCTACTAAAACCTTAATATAAAATGATCTGATATATAAGTGTTTTGTAAGCATGTATTGCAATTCCTTCTATGTTCTAGTTTTCCCTCAGCATGGATCATCTAGACACTCTCACTAGTTGAAGCTTAAGACCTTTAAAGAACCTGAACATCAACTCAAATAAGCACAGATATGCAATATGTATAAAATAGTTATAACTGCACCTGGAATACAAAGTTAATTTAATACCTGTGTGCATAAAACCTTAAAGCCTTCTTAAAGCTATCTGTTACATTGTTAAAGCCTCGTCTTAGCCTGCTGCTCAAAATAACTTCCTGCTTTCACTTCTGCATACAACTTCCTGTCAGCCTGCAACTCAGTCTTTCTGAAAGAGACACTGTTTAACCCCTGAATGCAATATAAACTCCAGATTATATTATTAATGCAATGGTAATGATGACAATTATTTAACAATAGCAGTAAAATAATTTCCCTGCTCCACACTCCCTCTCTCGACCACCGGACGAAGCCCCCAAATGTTACAGTTATGCTTGGGTGTCCTGTAAGAAAATTCCAAAGACAGACAAAGCTAACCAGCCCAACAACAACCTTCTTTACTCCTCCAAAAACTACTTCTTACCACCATGCAGTTCAGGCAAGTACTGAGAAAAAGGAAAAAACAAAACAAAATGTCTTAATTTGAAAAAGCATTAATTAGATACGCAGATGGATCTTTTTCTTTTTTTTCCTTTTTTCTTTTTTTTTTTTAAACTGCCGTGCCAATACAAAACAAAAACAATACAAGCTTGTGTGCTCGTGCTCTTTTGTTCTTCAAAGTTTTCTATACCTCATAACTGATGCATAAAAATACAAGAGCAGTCTACTAAAAACAAACAAAAAAGATAGTAAGAGTAGAAAGTTGAGCAACAGTATGTAGAATGTAACCTTGTCTTCCAACTAAATCTTGGCTTCCTTCTCCCAATCACATCTTCACTGTCTTTACCTCTGCTGTTATTCCCCTTGCCATGTACAAACTCAGTTGTTGTCACCTCAAATATAAGGAGGCAGCTCCTGTTTTTGTCAAGCACAAATGTGTCATCAAAGGATGGTCAAAAACAGCACCGTTAATGAGTAGTACAGCTGCTGTGCCACTGGGATTGAACAAGAGGTGCTCCCTCTGCTGGCTCAATGCGGTACAAAGTGTCTGAAGGAGTTATACCGGCGAAAATAACATCTTTCAATTGCATGTTTGGTCCACAGGATGGCGCCTAGCTGGCAAGTCCTGTACATTGCATATTAAAAGTTGTTGCAAGTGCACTCACATGTATTTTTTGTGTAAAAGAGACACACACACACACACACACACACACACTCACACTCAGCGGCTCAGAGATGAGGGAAAAACAACAGAAATCAGGATAGATTTTAATGTCAGGAGATGCCCTGTGATGCTGGGGCCATTGTGTAAGATTGGAATGTGTACCAGTGGCTGGTGGGTGGTCCTTGAAGGTCCCGGGAGGAGGCGGCGAGGAGGCAGCGGGTGGCTGGGCTTGAGCTGTGGATCAGGGACGTCATTAATTCTGCCTGGTGCTGCGTGTGCCCTGTGCAGCTTGGATGTCTGCCGCTGACGCTCTGTGGTTCCTGTTCTGCTGATCTCCTGGTCCACACACGGCTTCAGGGTGTACTGTACAAGGGGAGAAGAAATGCATCATTGGTTACCAAAATAAAACAGTGTCTTTCTGCCTGTGTCATTCTGTTTGGTTTCTTTGAGCGTTTGTTTCTTAAATACACAGCAAGTGTCACTCTCTCTCTCTCTCTGTCACACACACACACACACACACACACACACACACACACACACACACACACACACACACACACACACACACACACAGACACTGTGAGGTCTGCAGTTCAAAATTTGAATCTCAGAGCTTGGTGTTTTTGTCTCCCTCCAGTGGACAAATGCAGGTATGATGAGGGTTGGTTAGGGTTAGGGGGTAATAGCCAGAGCTTGACGGAATAAAATGGAATAACTGGGAAAGTAAGTGTCGTAGAGGGATGAAAGTGGTGTCTACGGGGGGGTTTCGGGGTGCTCCGGACACCCTGGTGAAGACCCCATGTCGATAGCACCAACGGTTCTGGACTTGGTGTAAATGGGTCCAAATTTGACGGAATAAAAAGGTCAAAGTGGCAGATAGGAGTGTCCGATCGGGCCGATTCCACCACCACTGTACTCAGCAGGCCCTGCCGGGTCGTTAGACACGCAGCATGGCAGGGATCGGTGACATAACATGTAGCAGTTTCCCTTCACAGAAGCGTCTGCAGCAGGTGGGTGGAGGAGGAGGCAGCAGAACCAGGCCTTTGGAGCACTGTGTCATCTCCTGGTCCTGATGCTTTGAATCTCCCTCTCTGTCTGTCTGTCTGTCTGTCTGTCACACACACACACACACACACAGAAGCTGGTCAAGTGCTGTGCAACTGGGATTGCACCTGTCGTCCACAGGAGGGCGCCTAGCTGGGAAGTCCAGTACATTCCATATTAAAGTTGTTGCAAGTGCATTTTTTGTGTAAAAGACAGACACACACACACACACACACACACACACACACACACACACACACACACACACAGTAAGGTCTGAAGTGCAAAATTTGAATTACATTCCTTTGTATCTCTCCCTCTCTCTCTCTCTCTCTCTCTCTCTCTCTCTCTCTGTCTCTCTCTCTCTCTCTCTGTCAACACACACACACACACACACACTCACACACACCAAAGCACACAGACAGAAGCTGGTCACAACTGCTGTGCAACTGGGATTGAACCAGGGGGGCTCCCTCTGCTGGCTCAATGCGGTACAAAGTGTCAGAAGCTGTTAGATATCTGCTTTTGACAATCAATTGCACCTGTCATCCACAGGAGGGCGCCTAGCTGGGAAGTCCAGTACATTCCATATTAAAGTTGTTGCAAGTGCATTTTTTGTGTAAAAGACAGACACACACACACACACACACACACACACACACACACACACACACACACACTGTAAGGTCTGAAGTGCAAAATTTGAATTACATTCCTTTGTATCTCTCCCTCTCTCTCTCTCTCTCTCTCTCTGTCAACACACACACACACACACACACACACACACACACACACACACTGTAAGGTCTGAAGTGCAAAATTTGAATTACATTCCTTTGTATCTCTCCCTCTCTCTCTCTCTCTCTCTCTGTCTCTCTCTCTCTCTCTCTCTGTCAACACACACACACACACACACACACACACACACACACACACGCACACACACACGCTCAATGGAGTATAAAATAAAGACCGGGGCAGTTCTCTCACTGGAGTCTCTTAGAGTGGAGGCTGCCCTTGCTAGCAAGAAGTTCTGTGTGTTTCTCTTCTCTGAGTCTTTACTGAAGAAGTGTTTTATAACATTTTCCTTAACAACTGACATGTGTTTTTTGTGTAAAAGAGAGAGAGACACACACACACACACACACACACACACACACACACACACACACTCACACTCAGCGGCTCAGAGATGAGGGAAAAACAACAGAAATCAGGATAGATTTTAATGTCAGGAGATGCCCTGTGATGCTGGGGCCATTGTGTAAGATTGGAATGTGTACCAGTGGCTGGTGGGTGGTCCTTGAAGGTCCCGGGAGGAGGCGGCGAGGAGGCAGCGGGTGGCTGGGCTTCGGCCTTGGCCCAGGAACGTCATTTATTCTGCGTGGTGCCGCGTGTGCCCTGTGCAGCTTCGATGTGTGCGGCTGACGCTCTGTGGTTCCTGTTCCTGTCATAAAAGGCCCTGTACAAGGGGATAAGAAATGCATCATTGGTTACCAAAATAAAACAGTGTCTTTCTGCCTGTGTCATTCTGTTTGGTTTCTTTGAGCGTTTGTTTCTTAAATACACAGCAAGTGTCACTCTCTCTCTCTCTCTCTCTGTCACACACACACACACACACACACACACACCAAAGCACACACACCAAAGCGCGCACACACACACACACACACACACACACCAAAGCGCGCGCACACACACACACACACACACACAGACACAGACACAGACACTGTGAGGTTTGCAGTGCAAAATTTGAATTTTAGTGCATGGTGATTTGTCTCCCTCCAGTGGCCCACGGCAGGTATGATGAGGCTTAAATGATAGGTTATGGGGAAAAAGCCAGGAGAGGATGGGACAAAAGTGGAATAACTGAAAAAGTAAGAGGTGTAGAGGGCTGATGTTGGTGTCTAGGTGGGGGTTTTGGTGGGTGCCGGACGCTGTGGCGAAGAGGCCACGCCGATGGCTTCTTCGGTTCTGGAGATATGGCGAATCGGACCAAAAAGGATGGGACAAAACGGTCCCAGTCGGAGAAAGGAAGGTGCAGAGGGCCTGGGTCCACCACCACTGTACTCAGCAGGCCCTGCCGGGTCGTTCGACACGCAGCATGGCAGGGATCGGTGACATAACATGTAGCAGTTTCCCTTCACAGAAGCGTCTGCAGCAGGTGGGTGGAGGAGGAGGCAGCAGAACCAGGCCTTTGGAGCACTGTGTCATCTCCTGGTCCTGATGCTTTGAATCTCCCTCTCTGTCTGTCTGTCTGTCTGTCTGTCACACACACACACACACACACAGAAGCTGGTCAAGTGCTGTGCAACTGGGATTGCACCTGTCGTCCACAGGAGGGCGCCTAGCTGGGAAGTCCAGTACATTCCATATTAAAGTTGTTGCAAGTGCATTTTTTGTGTAAAAGACAGACACACACACACACACACACACACACACACACACAGTAAGGTCTGAAGTGCAAAATTTGAATTACATTCCTTTGTATCTCTCCCTCTCTCTCTCTCTCTCTCTCTCTCTCTCTGTCTCTCTCTCTCTCTCTCTGTCAACACACACACACACACACACACACACTCACACACACCAAAGCACACAGACAGAAGCTGGTCACAACTGCTGTGCAACTGGGATTGAACCAGGGGGGCTCCCTCTGCTGGCTCAATGCGGTACAAAGTGTCAGAAGCTGTTAGATATCTGCTTTTGACAATCAATTGCACCTGTCATCCACAGGAGGGCGCCTAGCTGGGAAGTCCAGTACATTCCATATTAAAGTTGTTGCAAGTGCATTTTTTGTGTAAAAGACAGACACACACACACACACACACACACACACACACACACACTGTAAGGTCTGAAGTGCAAAATTTGAATTACATTCCTTTGTATCTCTCCCTCTCTCTCTCTCTCTCTCTCTCTCTCTCTGTCTCTCTCTCTCTCTCTCTCTCTCTGTCAACACACACACACACACACACACACACACACACACACACACACTGTAAGGTCTGAAGTGCAAAATTTGAATTACATTCCTTTGTATCTCTCCCTCTCTCTCTCTCTCTCTGTCTCTCTCTCTCTCTCTCTGTCAACACACACACACACACACACACACGCACACACACACGCTCAATGGAGTATAAAATAAAGACCGGGGCAGTTCTCTCACTGGAGTCTCTTAGAGTGGAGGCTGCCCTTGCTAGCAAGAAGTTCTGTGTGTTTCTCTTCTCTGAGTCTTTACTGAAGAAGTGTTTTATAACATTTTCCTTAACAACTGACATGTGTTTTTTGTGTAAAAGAGAGAGAGACACACACACACACACACACACACACACACACACACACACACACACTCACACTCAGCGGCTCAGAGATGAGGGAAAAACAACAGAAATCAGGATAGATTTTAATGTCAGGAGATGCCCTGTGATGCTGGGGCCATTGTGTAAGATTGGAATGTGTACCAGTGGCTGGTGGGTGGTCCTTGAAGGTCCCAGGAGGAGGCGGCGAGGAGGCAGCGGGTGGCTGGGCTTGAGCTGTGGATCAGGGACGTCATTAATTCTGCCTGGTGCTGCGTGTGCCCTGTGCAGCTTGGATGTCTGCCGCTGACGCTCTGTGGTTCCTGTTCTGCTGATCTCCTGGTCCACACACGGCTTCAGGGTGCACTGTACAAGGGAAGAAGAAATGCATCATTGGTTACCAAAATAAAACAGTGTCTTTCTGCCTGTGTCATTCTGTTTGGTTTCTTTGAGCGTTTGTTTCTTAAATACACAGCAAGTGTCACTCTCACTCTCTCTCTCTCTGTCACACACACACACACACACACACACACACACACACACACACACACAAACCAAAGCGCGCACACACACACACACACACACACACACACACACACACACACACACAAGCTGGTCAGCTGCTTTGCAACTCAATGCGGTACAAATCGACTTGTGTGCCTCTTTTTCTCTTTGGGTTTTCTGTGTGTTTTTTAAAATTTTTAAATCCACAGCAAGTGTCTCTCTCTCTGTCTCTCTCTCTCTCTCTCTGTCACACACACACACACACACACACACACACAGTAAGGTCTGAAGTGCAAAATTTGAATTACATTCCTTTGTATCTCTCCCTCTCTCTCTGTCTCTGTCAACACACACACACACACACACACACACACACACACTGTGAGGTCTGCAGTGCAACTGGGATTTAACAAGAGGGGCTCCCTCTGCTGCAATTGCATCTGTGGTCCACCGGAGGGCGACCAGCCGGGACGTCCTGTGCTTTGCATATTAAAGTTTTTGCAAGCGCATTGACATGTGTTTTTTGTGTAAAAGAGAGAGAGACACATACACACACAGAGAAGCTGGTCAGCTGCTTTGCAACTGGGATTGAACCAGAGGTGCTCCCTCTTCTGGCTTTTTCTTATGCACACTATTAAAAAAAGTTGGGCGCACCCAAATCAGCGTTCAAAGATTGATGGCTCCCTGTCAGAGCACTGGCTATGAATTTCAGATCGATCAGGCCTTAACTTGACAAAAAAGTTATCAATCGTTCTTTTCATCTTTTCTCATTGCCCACGGTCAGTTATATCCACTTCTGTCGGTCCTAGGATATTCACAAGGCCTGTGTATCATCACTGATTTCTATAATCCACTTGATTCCGATTCACAAGGTCCAGATTCGATTTGGTGCAATTTTTACTCAGAAAGTGAGAGATCTTATAATTCTGATCATTTATCAGTACTGACACTAAACTTTATCAGAGATGTGACCATCACAGCACATGCCGTTGTGTCAAAGTAACTGAGAATAAAATAAAATAAAAAACATAAAGGAGATTTTCCTGGCATGGATTTTATAGCAGATAACCTTAAAAATATTCTGCAATTATACCTAATTTGAAAAAGTTTACATTTCTTCAGTATTGAACAGCAGAAATTAAGCTTTCTTATCCGACGTCATTTACAAAGGAAAGAAAAGACAGCGGCCGCCAGCGCTGTAAACAACGGTAGACTGATGGGTAATAAGCGAATGAGTAATGCGGAAAACAGATGTTTGAGATGGGAAACTTTTCTTGAAGTTTCTCTCACAGTTCACGCACAGCTCGCTGTGCGTGAACTGTGGGTTTTATCGTGTTGGAAGCAAAACAGCAAAAGTAAGAAGGAATTAAGGATGATATTAGCCCCCACGCCGACTAAGCTAATTCTGATGCGTCGGTCCGCTCTGTTTACGTCTTCGTGTGGAATGCGTTTCCTGCTCTCATTTGCTGGTTGTTGTTGAAATAGTTTTGTGAGCTTTAACCTGAGATTCTGGCGTTTCTGGTAAAACACATTTATATTCATTCAATTCAGGATTTAATGAATCGATATCGCTTCATTCAAGCTACTCACCTGTCTATATCCACCTCCACTTCCAGCTGGACCACGGACATTTACTGATTGGTTTAGACCACGAAGGGGAATCACGTGTGTCTGTTGTTGATCACATGGACGTCTGTGGCAAATTTTACAAACACTTCTCATAATGAACGAACTCAGGAGGTTCAACGTTCCAGCGGTGAGCTGCTCTGTGCCACTTCCTTGAATATTAGCTGGGGAAATCAGCCAGATCAGCAGCAGGTGGACACAATCACACAGGTGCGTGGGCCAAGAGCGAGAGCCCGTAAGGATCTCCACCCAGGCAGAGAGGAGGAGGAGAGACAAAGAAAACAAAAACGAACAACAAGAACAACAAAACCTGTAGCCAGCGTGAGCGAACCAGAGAGACACGGGGACCGTGACACATTTTCCCCACCAAGTTGAAGTCACTGATTTTGCTGTTCCAGACTTTTGGACTGAAAGTGAACAGCGGGTCCTGACTCCGCGTCTGTGGTAGAGGTTGACTGTCATGTTGTGTAAAGGTGGCATCCTCCTGCCCTCGTAGGAGTTTTTTGAGCTGTGGATCTAAACAGCTTTTTTTATTATTATTTTTATTTTTGCTTTGCCAGACTTCTACAACCTCAACTGAAAACTGTACGCTCCATGGTAATCCGCTGTTACTGGGAAAATATAAGTCAATGCAGTACTGTGTAAATACAGGGAGTTTATTGAAACACAAAGAACTTCAACAAAGCATAGCATGTTAAACCATGCAATCTGAATGGGAAAAAAAGCCCCCCCCCCCCAAAAAAAAGTGGCATTTAACATGATGATATTCTATTGCCTTCTGGGGGAGGAGGTGGTGCGCTCTTTCGTTTTTTCGCCTCTTTGGTGCCGCTCTCCTTCTTCTGTTTATTGTCCTCCTGTAGCTGTAACAAAGAGGGACGAAATAACAAAAAAGAGAAACATATTTGTCAAGTAATTTTACCCCCCCCCCCAAAGTGGCATTTAACATGATGATATTCTACTGCCTTCTGGGGGAGGGAAGGAACAGCGGTTTTTCTTTTGAGTTTATATTCAAGTTTTCTCCTTCTTGCCCCCTCTGGTGTACAATTTCTTCCTTTTTCCTGTTTAAAAAGAGTTCATATATTTTGTCATTTGACTGTAAGCAGTGCAAGGAGGAGATGCTCGCTTTTTGCATGACAGTCTGCCACTTCAGCCTTCCCTTTCTTTATAAGGCTGGAAAATACTTCAGACCCCTCCTCAGGCAGTAAGGGGCCTGAGGTGGGGTCTGAACTGTGGGTACCGGTATGAGGAGAGAAGGGGCACAGGACTGGATGGTGGGTTAAGGTTAGGATTTGGTTGGGGGAGGGAATTGCTAAAAGTCCTCATCTCGTCTTCAAATCCCTTCTTTCCTGTATTAATGAGAATCCTGCGACAGTCTGTTCAGACCCCTCCCTGACTGAGGAGGGGTCTGAACCGGGTCGGGTAGAAGCTGGAGTGGAAAATGGGTTAGGGTAGAAAGGGAAGGGTGACAGACAGTCACACAAAAAGCAAGCATCTCCTCCTTGCACTGAAGTGGCTGCAATCAGCTGGAGGTCCAGGCTCCAGTGGATGAGGGTACAGGTACTCAACAGGTACAGGGGGCAGCCACGGCATGTTGGTCATGAACTGTTGAGATGGAGATGAATGGCTGCTGGGGTAAAAACCAAACAACCCAACTATGGAAGGCTCCTCACATACCCTCGAGGATACTGGGCAAACCCCACTCAATGAGGGCACCTCAAGAGCCGAAAGAAACATCCAAAATTATTGTTTTATATTATATTATATTATTTTATATTATATTGTTTTATAAAAAAGCAAGAAAAATCTTTTCATTTCAGACTGTTGAGGCACACTTGGTTGAGTGGAGCTTCAGTGGCACTGTAAACTATCTGAAAACACATTCACTTCAGTAATTATAATCTTTTAAATGGAAGTAGATCAAACAAGCAACAAGAAAAACTACTCTCGTTCAGTGTAACAAAAAGCACTGTAACAGCTTCATATAGCAGAAGCTTCTCCTGACCACTGGAGCCTAGCTGATTCTATAATGAACAGAATAAACAATTATTGAAAGAAGAAGAACTTATTTCTGTCCAAAGGACCTACTGAGCATTGGAACTTAAGAAAGGTGAATCACTCCTCCCACTTTTCAAGGCTTATGGGGATGGCTCATTTACACACTGGTTCCACTGTTCTAACATACACATTGCTGCTCTACTAGTCGAGTGAATGTTGTCCTTCTGTGCCGAATATCACAGTAGGAAGTGCAGGAATCTGTTCATCTAAACCTGTAATAAAGTTGTTAAGATCCAACATTGTGGCTTGTTCTTTACAGATAAGGGCCTTAGAAAGATTGCTGACTGCTCTGCCTTTAGTCCCATTTTCAGCTCCATCACTGGTATTCAGTCCAAAGTTATAAAACCAGATTTTCCACAGGGTGCTTTCTCCAACTGGGCCTCACCGGGTGGCAACATTTCGCTCATGGAAATCTGTCGATCTGTACCCCTCTGCTTTATAGGACGGAGGAGTCTGTGCACATAGGAGTCACCGATGATCACAGATATTTTCTTCACATGAAGATTCCAATCCTGCAGTTTCCTCTGTGTGTTGGGGTCTCTCGTTGGAGTGCAGACCTGTCGTTCTGGTGAGGATGGTGAGGAAGGAAGACAATAAGAGGAGGAGTCCTCTGTTATTCTTGTTTGGAGGCAGGTCTGCACACAAGGTTTCAATCTGTGTAGGTTTGTGAGTGTAACTCAAAGCTGTATTGTTTCAGTGAGGGGTTGACACGGTTATTCAGCTGTGTCGTTTCCCTGCTCACCTGTGGCTGTTGTTCTGGTTTACTGGGTGTGTCACTGCTGGTGTGGTAGCTGGATTCCAGTCTGCTAGCTCGGCTATAACCACCGCCTGGTTCTGGTCCAACGACTTGGGCTGGAGACGGCGGCCCAGGTTCCGTTTCTCCCAGGATGCTGCCATCTCAAAGGGGCCTCTCTAGAAAACTGAAAACAAATTTTAAACTCATACTCTATGCTTTGGTTATAATAGTCATGAAGGATAAAAATTGATCTCTGAGCTGAGTTTTTAGCATCTCCTCAATTAGAGTCTGTGTCCTTCTATTGAGATAGCTGGTTTAATCAAAGTTACTAAATTTGTGGTTATTTTTATTCAGAGATTGATGATAACGGTCTTCTGAAACATTTTTCTGATGATCAACCGCTTTAATAAGTCTGTAAATTTTGCAAACTTTAATAAAAAAAGTGTGGATCATCCGATTGTACTCTATTCCTCCGAGGTTCAGCTCTTTCATTCAGGGTGGATTTTACATACCGTTTGTCTCTGGCCACTCCTCGTTAAAATCTCCGATCTCCACCAGTCTGTACAAGGTAACAGATCATGTTGTTTTTTCATGTTAGGCTTCTTCTGGGTTAGGCCTTCCTGTTGCTCATGGTGGAAGATGGGTGCCTTTGTTGACCTAGGAGGGATAGCTGGAGACAGGTATTCTGAAATTGCCTTCTTTATTTTTTTTAACGTAATTTGAGATGGGCTACGTAAAAGGTATTTGCACATACCAAGGCAACTCTTTGGATTCCCCGTCCATAAACATCCGACAGTTCTGAAACATGGTTTTTTCCACACAGAGGATGGGAGAGGAGGAGGGGTGAGGAGGGGAGAGCTGGATGGGGAGGGTTCTGTGGGTTCATAAAATGGAGGTGGTCTGGTCTGATGGATTCCTCAAGCAAACGTGTCCGGTGGCAGTTTTATTTTCACCTAAATAACATTTGGGTGGGAGGAATCGGATCCACCGCAAGGCTTCTTTTTAAACAATTTTTCCCCGTTGTTGTAGCCGTTAACTTTTTAAGTGTCATGAGGGACTGGTTGTCTTGCATACTGGGCTGCGGAGCAACCCAGGCCTGCAAGATGGCATTGACAGTGGGCTTGTTGGTGTGCCATTTCTCCTTGTCCAAAGCCATCTGCACACGTGCAGGCTGAGGTGGGTAAAAGTATTTTCATTCTGAAATACATACAAAACAAACAAAGCAATGGAACAGAAGAGGCTTCTACTGAGCTTGATGCTGACTCAGCCATAGCATCCCCAGGTTCAGTGCTCAGGTATCTGTGGTTTTTAATGCATGCAAATTAATTAGAGCCAAGAGAGATGAAAAAACCAAAATACAAGGGGCGAACATCTCTGACATACAGCAACATATGTGGCTGACTGTTATGAGTCCAGGGTTAGGGTTTCTCTGTCAGATCAAAGAAACAAATCTTTCTTAATATGCTATTGATCCAGTTAGGTCAAGCACTCACCTCGCTTTCAGGCGTTTTACATCTAATGATGGGTTGGACAGTGGGACCCCACATTCTCCTAGGAAGAACTTGCCCCTGTCATCGCTGCCAGCAATTTGATTTTGCAAGGACACTGGACGGATGTTCCTAAAATAGCAGTCCAACAACTGCAGAGAAAAAAAGGAATCAATGTTAAATATCTCATAAAATCAATTCACAAGGTGCCTATAGAGCAAGAAGAGAGTCGCTGCTGAGAATGAATGACTTACTTGTTCTTCCTGGCTGGTTATCTTCAAGTTACCACTCAGCTCAACACCATCAGCTACTGCTTTCCGCGCCATCCAGTCCTCTACCTGTGTATGTAAAAAAAAAAGGTGTTGGAGCTTAAAGAAATACAGACTTACATCAGCTGTCATTTCACTTATCGTGCACTTTGGTTGTTGGTGGCGCACTTACACAAAGTTCTTGAACAGCATTTCCTGTCAGTCCATGTTGTAAAATCAGGATGGCCTCACAGTACTGTCTGAAGGTAGTCATTGCATATGTGGGGATGCAATCACCGCCTGAAAGTCTTGCGTGGAAATATTCAATATCCTTCTTGGCCACGGCAAGAATTTCCTTCTTATCAGACCTATTGCAAATGTGACAGAGGTAAGACATTATTGAAAGTTTGTATGTGTCATCCAATATGTGGAAGTGGCAATAAGGTCATCATACCTCGCTGTTGGCACAACTGTCGAAAACGCTTGGGGACTGTTCGTGATGATAAATCCACGTGTTTGAAGGCGAGTGCAGAGTTTAATGCAAGATTCTTCATCCTTGCAGTACTCCTGGAGCTCTGAGAAGTTCCAGACTCTACCTTCATTAGAAAACAGCTTCTGTGAAGCAATGGCTCTGGAAGCTTCTTCCTCACATTCCTGTGGTGTGCAGTCTTTCAGGCACACTCTGCTCAGGTGTGTGCGAATGGACTGTTGCGGCTTTTTACAAAGCAGGCAGTAGACAATGTTTCTCTCCATCTTGTTTGCACTGTAAATACAAAGAGTGAGAGGCAGAAAGTGAGAGAGAAAAACTGCATATCAATTTAGTTTATTTTGATAGTATGAGAAAACAAACAAAGAACAACAACAATACATCCACACACAAACTTTGCTTCCATCCCACCCCCCCAAAAAAACTTAAAGAAAAAAAAGTTTTAAAGTTTAAAAATGAGGAGAATGGCACATGCAAGTTTTACATGTTCAACCTGTCACGGCTGCCGAGGCGAGCCGTGTGGATTTAGAAGGAGGACCCAAGATGCAGGCAGTGGATGAGATACCGGTGGTTTTATTTACAGAGGTGTAGAAGCAAACAAACAGTGGGGCATAACAAACAACTAAAGACACCTAAACTGGGAGAACTAAAATAACAGACCTGGGAGCATATGACAACGGATGATGAATAGCAGAGAGACGCAGACGAGGAACAGGACTCCGTGGAACACAGGGTAACAGACTGACACGGAGTTACACAGACTGACACGGAGGAACACAGACGAACCGGCAACAGGCAGGAGAACACACAGGGCTTAAATACACACACCAGTAATCAGGGGTTGAGAGACAGGAGGGCAACACAGCTGGGAGGAATCTGGGCTGACGGGACAGGGGAAACGTAAACTGATCACACTCACATACGACGCGGACCTTCACAATAAAACAGGAAACTTGCATTAAAATATTCATTAAAATACCTCATTTGTAGATACCATCATTTTGTAGACCGCGGCTGAATACCCGCTAACTAGCTTTAGCATCCAGCTTCACCACGAGACAAAGAAATCACCCAAACACGCATAAATTCCAATCCAGGCAGAGAGACATACGCATAAATAAATCACTTTCAAACCGGGAGACGCTTAATATCCACTAAATAGCTTTAGGTGCCGAACATGACCACGACAGACAAAGAATCACCCAGTCACATGAAAAAAATCGCGATCGCCAAGATACACATACAAAGAAAAAAAATCACTTCGCTTCTTACAAGTTTTAATTACAAACGATACCTCTGGAATAAAGTGACGTCCAAGTGCTAACCACACCATCATTTTGTAGATACCTCATTTGTAGATACCATCATTTTGTAGACCTCGGCTGAATACCCGCTAACTAGCGTTAGCATCTGCCGAACATGACCACGACAAAGAATCACCCAGACACATTAAAAAATCACTTTCAAAGCTAAATTTTAAACCGGAGAGAGAGAGATACACTTACCTTGTCAAACCTTACACTGTTGTTCCGAATACTTCAGAAAATGACGTTCAAATCTCAATTTCAAAACGTAGGAGAGGTGGACAGATGCATGCGGGTCCAGCATACGCTACGGTGTCTTCTAAGGTCAATTTCAAACTGGAGGAGGGGCGGACTGACGCGCGCCGTTGATAGTGTCATCATTACGTTAATCCGAATAGGCCGCACCACTCCCGGCATACCACTAGAATAAAGGAATTATCGGCCCATATTAACGAAAAATAAGTCCAGTGTGAAACAGTCGCTTGGCGAGCGATCGGGTGGTTTAGCGAGTGTCAGCCTCTTAAGTTTAAGACAAGCCCGGCTGCTTTTTAAGCGACGCGGCGCTAGCTACCCAGCTAGCGTCAGTACACAGGAACTACTTCCGGTAGTTATACAAAATAAAAGCGTCCCCCATTATAATCCGCTATAATGCTCTTATTGTGAAGGGCAAGCGGGACGCCATACTTCCGCTGCAAAATGTATTCTAAACGCTTTTAGGTTGTTTTTTTAACTCACTTTATGTGTCTTCCACAATGTTATTTCCCTTTCCTACAGTGTCTGTTACAAATGCTCAGGCAGGACCAATTAAGTAAATTATGGGATTAGTTATCTCGCGACTTCTTGGACAGCCAATAGCGATCGTCCTTACGTAGGCGTTGACAAAACTGGGCGCGATTGGGAACTGCTTTCTACAAATCGTCAGAGGACAGGATGCCTTCGCTGACTCTTAGGGGAGTGACAGTGAATTTCCCCTTTTCTCCGTATGAATCTCAGAAGGCATACATGAACAAAGTAATCGAATGTCTTCAGGAGGTAAGAATCGACTGTCATGTGTATGTCTGTTGATGGAAATGGGGGCAATACCGAGTAGTCATGGCTGCTGGGCTTTGGAGTTGACACATTTCTTGCAAGTATCAGCTCGTCTCACAGCTGCTATCCAGGCTAGATGACTTCTTTTGGTAACATCTGATACACGAGCTCCCTCATGATGCTTCCAGGTGGGGAAATAATAAAAAATAGAGCCGATTTTCCAGCTTATTCCCTTCCCGATCGTGCGATTTAACAACCAACAACACATTAAGTGCGAGCCATTGCTGATGCTTTCGCTCCTTCAGCCCTTTGTTTGGCCTGCTAAAATGGCACTTCGGCAGTCACACCCCCTCCCGTGACATCACGCTCCAAAGCCCCATGAAGCCACCATGCTTACCATTTGCCGAAAGACAAGCCGTCTGACGTCTGCTTGTCCAAAATGTAGCTTCACATAATATAATGATAATAATGGGGAAAAAAACATATGACAAAAGAGGCTTCATGTCATTGACCTGTCCTTAGAATTTCTTTACAGTTTCTATGTAATACAATAAATAGCACTCTGCTGACTTGTCTTGGGTTTACCCTGGCTCTTGACAGCTGACAAACAGCTCAAATACCCCCGATGTTTAATCAAGAACTGATTTAAAAATCTGCCTTTTCATGTGTATGAATGATTACAATGTTTTTCAATCATAAAATATTTGCTCTGGCAGTGAAAGCTTACTGAACCTGAACCATCCTTATGTTAGGCTCCCGAGACAGTTTTGCACTAAACATGTGGTTGTGTACTCTCTCTGATAGTTTTTTTCTACTTCTCACCACACTACACATCTGGCCAAAGGTCTGATCAGTTTATGCAATTGCAAGGTGTATATCCACATATCAGCCACAAGTCACAAGAATTTCTACTTCTACAGCGCTGGTCAGAGTTTGATCAAACTTGTACACAATTGTCACCTAATGGATCTTGACACACGCTGTGCTGTTTTATTTATTTATTTATTTTTCACCTTACCTTTTAACTGATCTGTGCAGATATCTGCCCTTTTATGAACCTGATCTGCTAGATATTTCTTTCTGCTAAAAGGGAGATCTTTCTCCACAATGCCAAATCTTTGCTCATAAAAGCGTAGTCTAATACCTGGAAGTCTCTAATATTTTAATGTTGTTACCATCACAATTTGTGTTTTTGGGTTTTCTCCGTTTGTTTTTTATTTTATTTTATTTGATGTATATCTTTACCTGTCTGGTTATTTCAGAAAGTCAATGGGGTTCTGGAGAGCCCAACAGGCACAGGTAAGACTTTGTGCCTGCTGTGTGCCACCCTGGCCTGGAGGGAGAACTTCAAGGACACCATGTCTACCTGTATGATGGCAGAGAGGCTGGGCCAGGAGATGTTTCCAAACACACCTATGTCTTCCTGGGGGACAGCTGACGGTGACAAACCATGTATGTTTGTATCATCTGCAAATCAAGAGTCATTTGTAATTTTACTTGTCAAAGAAGAATAACAGATACATATACAAAAACGCAAAGGATATAAGCTACGAAGACATGCTGTGTGCTTACATCGCTATGCAATAGAAAATGAGCTAGCACTGATTTCTTTATATTTTGATAAATGGTAAATTGACTGCTTCTTCTATAGTGCTTTTCTACTCGTTTTGAGCACTCAAACCACTTTATATTTTGTTAGGAAAATAGGATTTAACGATTCACTCAAACATGTAATGTTTCCAAACATACATGGAAATATTCTACATATTTCAAGACAGCATTTGTACTACTCTAACAAGGTTGTAAGTCAATATTTGGTAGGATGTCCTTCTTCCATTCCCTGTCAAGATGGGTTGTCATCCCCATGTTTCAGCTATGCATTCAAATCGTACAAAGAATGGTTGAGATGTAGGAGGCTGCTCAGCTTGGTGTTCAGGGGCTCCATGAGGTGGTAGCACAGCTAATAGCTGTGGCAGGTGCTCAGTCTCTCGCTTTGGGAAAACAGCTGTTGTAGAAATGTCAATCTGGACAGAAGGCTGATATAGAAGTTTAGAATATACATCATGTTGCAACTTTTGCATATTTATTGCTCAGCTGTTTAATCTGTTCAAACTGTATTGTCTGTGTTCTTTTGGATCATTGCATAAATTCTCAAATTTCTTCAAAGACAGATTTGCGCATATACACTGTTAGTAAATGAGGCCCAATATCCCAGAAGTTTGACTTGATGGTATACTATGTTAAAAAGTGTTCAGTTAATTTTTTTCAGCAACGTATAAAGCCCTAATTGTCTTTTCTTATTGTTGTCAAGCCTACTACACTGATGTCCCCAAGATCATATATGCAACGAGGACACATTCTCAGCTTACACAGGTTATTAATGAGTTAAAGAACACTTCATACAGGTAAGCATTTCTAACTTTTTGATCATGCATGATTGTCTGAATGACAGCTATTCACAATATAAAACAACATTTCTAATAGGTTTTGTGATCATGGTGTAATGAGGACACCAAACCCCTACTGTTAGTATATACTAGGGAGATACAAATTTTAATTACCAGGTTTACAGTATACATTTTAGTATAGCTGAATTTGATCCTGGAATGGTACAATAGCTACCGTTTTTATTTTGTTTTGTTGTGTAATGAGTTCAGTTTCACAAAAAAACACTCAGGCCTGATAACTGAAACCTAATAACAGAATGTATCTGACAAAGTTTAACAGGCTAAAAGATCTCAAAAAGCAACACACAAGTCCCAATTAACCAAATACTACTGGTGCTTTAAAGGGTTATTACATAAGCTATAATCATTTTGAAGTCTTACTGAGTGCAGCACCTTTTGTCTGTTCTGGTTTTTTTGGCTATTTGTGGTAAACCAGTTCTCCCATGTCTCTTTCGATTCAGCCCAAAGGTGTGTGTGATGGGCTCAAGAGAGCAGTTGTGTATTAACCAGGACGTCATGTGTCAGAAGAGCAACCACGTCAAAGTAAGTTATAAAGGCAATATTAGAGATATAAATATAATGGGATGTTTTAACTGCTATGTCTAATGAATTGTTTTAAACACAAAACAGTGAATTTCTTCAAGCTCACTGCTGAAAAAAAGGAGGAAAATCTACTTAAAGTTTGACTACATTCACAAAGAACAAAAATCAGTTGTGCCAACTGTATTCTATTGGACTTCCACTCGAAACAGTAACTTCATCCTTGTTCTGGTCAGCCGCCAACAGTAGCATTATAAAATCAGTTCTCCACCTGCTGCAGGTTCTGGTTGGTGTGGTGCCTTCAGTGTGCATTAGATCTCAGGAACACAAGCACTACTATCGCCCGCTCTAGTTCAAGACGGTGGAGCTTTATTATATCTGAGAGCAAGATGAATTCCTCATTTTTGTGGAAGCAGCTCAATGAAACCAACGGCCACCACACCAGCCCCTTTACATGAATTCCAAATCCTGCTCCTCACATACAAGGTCTTAAATAATCAGGCCCCATCTTATCTTAATGACCTTGTAGTACCATATCACCCTATTAGAGCACTTCGCTCTCGCTCTGCAGGCCTACTTGTTGTTCCTACAGTATTTAAAAGTAGAATGGGAGGCAGAGCCTTCAGTTTTCAGGCCCCTCTTCTGTGGAACCAGCTTCCAGTTTGGATTCAGGAGACGGAGACTATGATCATGCTTAAAACCTTCCTCTTTTCTAAAGCGTATAGTGAGGGCTGGATCAAGTGACCCTGAATCCTCCCTTAGTTATGCTGCAATAGGTGTCTACTGCTTCTACATTTTAAATATTTACAACATTACATCATGACAATTTTCTAATTTTGGTGGGCTCAGGCCATTTGCTAGTAGTTGTCTTTCTACTGCGTGCCAATAGTGCCTCTACCAACTTGTTATACTTGTTCAGTGTCAAACAGGGAAACCTATCCAGGGTAAATTTTCTCAGAGTTTAAAGTAGGCTACTCCTCCACATTCAAACGAGCCAGTTGAGGTGGTTTGGGCATCTTACAAGACCTCACCAGCATGTCAAAAAATAGTTATTACATCTGCAACAAGAGTGTCTCAACCGTGTTTTTCACGTAACAGTCACATGAAGATTCACCTTCCAAGGCCTCCCCCCGCAGGCCCTCTCAGTCCCAAAGGTCAGAGACGGGTCTCCTCTTCTCCAGTGATTTATGGTGCCTGGGTGTGCCAGTCTACATATAACTTGCAATACCTAACTGTGTGTGGAATAAAGCATAAAAGACATATGTGACGCTATCCTTTCTAATGTCTGTATGTGTACTATTAAAAATGAGCCAATGAGCTAGCTGGTGGAAAAAAAATGATAAGTAACGGGTTATGGGTAGATAGTTAGTGATTTTTGTCTTATTGTGGAATCAATTTTTTTGTTTTTCAGGTTCATATGTGCAGAGGAAAAGTTTCCACCAGGTCATGTGTCTACTACAAAAAACTTGAAGGTAATGGTCTAACAGAGTGACTATATCCGTGTAGCATAATAGTCTAGAAAAGCATGTAATTTACCTTTTTTGTTTGTGTTGTACAGACTACATATATCATTCAAATATTATATTATTCAACACTAATAACTTTCTATGTATCGCACAACCTTGGCCTCACGTACTACTGTGAGGAAGTTTGAAGTCCAGGAATGTCCAAAATGTGGATATTAATGAAATGTCTACTGCCTGCTTTTAGTGGCTGTAAAAATTTGAATGAAAATTGTTATGTTGAGAATGTGGTCCATGCATTTGTTACTTCGAGGATAGCAAATTATAATAACTTGTTATGACGCCGTTCTATAACTTATATAAAAATCCCCCATTTGATAGAAAACAGGAAACTTGACACGTGTCATTTTTATACATCTCTCTGTAAATTTTTATCTGCACATATGAATTTGGTTTCTTGTGTATAAAGGACTACTTGTGTTTATATCTGTCTTGCTATAAGAGCTGTGTAACCATCCCAAATTTCTAATTTCTGGGAATATAAAGGTTTAATCTATTCTATTCTATTCCATCAGTGATTTATAGCAATTTATCTTATAAATACTCAATCTTAAGCTTGATCTTCTTTTTTTCTTCTAGAAAAGAGCACTGATAGAGACTTTGTTAGTTCTATCCTTGATGTGGAGGATTTGGTCCAATTTGGCAACAAGCAGAGGTGTGTAATTGATGTGTTCTTTTTTTTTGTAAATTTCTGTTTCACTAATAAGTCTCTGTTCTGCACTTTCTTACTTTGGTAAGAAATAATCAGCATTGGCAGGTGGGTATGTCTCTGTGTGACACCAAAGTATTGTCTTAATAGTAGCTAATGAATCAAATAGTATTTTATTAATCAGTCACTTGATTAGTAGTATCCTCTTTACTTCAGTATAAGATGCTATTTAGCGCTGTCCAGCAAAACCCTTTAAAACTGTAGCCAGTGTGAAACCCCTGTAGGTAATCTATAGATGGGTCACAACTTAAAGTTAAGCTGAACTCTTGATTGGAACAGTGAGGTGACCCAATAAATATGTTACAAAATAGAGGCATTTCATTATAGTGGGTGGAGTGGGTTAAGTGACTTGCAAAATGAATGGGGCTTAACAGATATTTGGTGTTAACCGTTTAGGAATTGCAGCCATTTTTAATGCATCGTCCTCTATTTTTAGCAGTTTAAAAGTAGTTGGATAACTGACTGATAGACAGTTTCATGGCCAGGTAAGGACTGGTCTTTCATCATTTCATGACAAATTAAGCAGAAAAAAGATCTAGAGTTGATCAAAGTGTTGAATTTGTATTTTGTATCAGTTCACTAAAACTTTCAATACAAGGACCAAAGTCATATCAATACAATTGAAGGAGAAACATCATAATGCTGAAAAAACCCAAAGAAATCCATCAGAGGTCGAAAACAAAAATAAATAAGAGTGGTCAAATCAACAATCTAAAAGTACCTGGGTGTACCATAGCCGAAATAATAAAATGGCCACTGACACCTTATATAGGCTACTGATATCAGGACATACGGTGTCCTCACAGTTTATAGAGATCTTCACCCAAACTCCAGCACCCCAACCAATAGAAAGAGGCAAGGTGATTAGTGAGTTCAGGATGAAACCCTCAGCATCCATGAAGACACTAGCAAGATGGGCCACCCGAGATGAGCTGCTTGGGTGACTCAAATACATGATAAGGAATTGTCATGCACAATCCCTCTAGCACACGCACCATTGACATGGCAACTAGCAAAGGCTGGCTTAAAGGACAGCACAGAGGCTCTGATTGTGGCACCACAACAATAGGCCCTAAGCACCACTTCAATAAAGCCAGGAGTCAACCATAGCGCACAGGACCGAAACTGCAGCGTGTGCAATGGCTCCCCGGAGACTATCCAACACACAGTAGCAGGATGTAAGATGTTATATAGGCCTGGCTACACTTAGACCCAGCTATCAGGATGGGTCTGTTTTTGTTTGAAGTTCATGTATTTGATTTCGGATTTGCACATTTTTCCACAGAGTCTGTCCTTACTACCTCTCTCGTTCACTGAAACAAGAAGCAGATGTCATTTTTATGCCATACAACTACCTGCTAGATCCAAAGGTGAGCTCAGTCATCCATCCTCATTACATCTCAGGATGATATATGTGACCATAATTCAGCATTGAAAGAGACTTTAGTGTTATGATTGGCACTGTCATTTCCAATTTCCATGAATCCTAATATTCAACTGCCACTCTCTCGCTCTCTCCGTCTTTCCATTCCCCAGAGCCGTAAGGCACTCAGTATCGACCTGAATGGAGCTGTGGTTATCTTTGACGAGGCTCACAATGTGGTATGGTTATATCTTTCCTTTGTTAAATGTATTCACTAAGTAAACTAAATTAAAGCTTCGAAGACCAGAAGTGACCCACTACTAAGGCTTTCAAATTCATTTTAACTTGTATGCCACATAGAGCCTAAATAAAGACCGCTGGGCTGCTCAAACCCTAAGCACATATTAAAACAAATGCTTCCAGATTTTCCTTTTGTTTTAGTGTAGAGAAATACAAGTACATGCACAAATTCACATTAATGAACTATCCTTTTGCAAGCCAGATATTGAACAGCATAGCTTCACAAAAAAATGCATTTTTTAATAAATCCCATGTCATTACTGTGCATTACAAGTGATTGATTACAGTAGATCTACAATTTCACAAAATGCTCAGTGTACAGTATTTAAACATGAACAAATATTTTCTTTTATTAATTAAAGAACCTAAAAAACATAAATTCAAACTCCTGTATGAAATGTACTCTTGGGCATACTAAAGTACTAATGTCATCATCATGCCATAATAGTTGAAGTGAAATGTATTAAAATTTCCAGTTACTTAAGCTTTACAAACAATTTGTAATAAATAAAACACAATGTGGTGCGATCACTATTATTTATAGGCTGATACATATTCCATTTTCAAACATGAAGAGAACGTTTGCAGACCTTTCAATTTGGGGTAGCAATGTTTATATTATATTAGATTAGATAAAACTTTATTAATCCCTCCGGGAAATTTTACTTCTTTTATTTGCAGGAAAAGACATGTGAAGAATCAACATCATTTGATCTCACTCCCTACGATGTAGCCTCAGCCATTAATGCTGTGGACAGGCTGCTTGTGGAGCAGTCTAAAGAAATCAGCCACAGAGACTCTGTGAATGTAGACTTTCATGGAGAAACCTCCGCTTCTGGTAAGAAAACCTACTTGTCTCAATTTCTCAGGTTATATACATGTTTCTAAAAGAGTTTTCCATGGAATATAGTATAGTTATGTATAAATTTCATGGCATTTTGGGCTACTTGTATACTTGTATAAGTTTGGATTTACTTCTACCTTTTAAGTCTTCACTAACTTTATTAGCCTTAGTTTAGCCTTGGCCTTATTAAATTATTAATAGTAATAATTTTTTGTTGTTTTGTAAAGCAAGTAAAGGATTGTCAGCTGCACGTCTTTTAATATTTTCTTTTTTTGTTTTAGGTTTCAAATTAGGTTTGTCCACCATTGCAAAAATCAAACGTAAGTATTTATTAAAGTATTGCGGAGTCAGTCGTCCTGTTGGTTTGTGACAAGAGTTAATTTTCAAAACTTATTTTCTGCTTTAACAGAGATACTACTGGATCTGGAAGCTGCCATTGATGCCTATGATCCAAGTGATCAAGGCATTACCAAACCTGGAATGTAGGTGACAGCATGGTAGAACAAATAAAGTGTGGTCATAGAATGTCTCTGTAGTTAGTACCTTAACCGTAGTGCGGGTTCTCACTTAAAGCTGCTGAGAGAATGATTCTGAATCTTAACTGTTATAATAAACCTAATAAGCACTGCATGTCTCTATGTTGTGTCTTAGCTTCATCTATGAGGTGTTCGAAAAAGCTAATCTGACCTTCAGCAGCAAGACAGCAGTCTATGAAGCTCTGGAGCACATCATTGGATACCTGGCACAACGTAAGGCATCATATTTTGGCTTAGACACATTATCACATCATTTATCATTTGTAACATTGGCTAGTTTTATTATACCGATCAGTGCAACTAATTAACAAATGACCTGTTTGATGCATGTTTCTCCTCAGAGCCAGGAATATTTCTCAATACTAGTGGACTCCAGAAGCTTTCTGATATCATACAGGTACACTTTGTATGGCTATTAAAGAATTTGGTCAATATTAAACTTTTTTTGGGGGGGGGGATTTTTGTCTTTTTGAGTGAAAATTAATATGCATTGGTCCCATATTATTTGTGTGGCCTAACAGATTTGATTGAGGACAGTCAATAAAATTATAGAATTCATTACTCTTCGTTGTATAAAGAGTAGTTATTTAATCACCTTGTGGCATGTTTGAAGGTTCCCCTTTGTTTTGTTATTTTAGCTGGTATTTTGTGGTGAACCGTCAGAAAAGGAGAAACTACACCAGATGGAAACCAACACGGCTCATTTCAAGGTGTGTTCATTAAGTCAATGGAATTTTTTTTTTTTTTTTTTTTTTGGGGGGGGGGGGGGGATACAATTCGTGTTCATATTGGAACCAGCTAAAAGTAGCATATCTTTGCCACAACTATCACCATTGTTCCGGTATATTAAATTTAAAAAGAAATCTTGGAAATTAAATAACTAATTATGAGCTTCTGTCATTTGTTCGGCTCAGGTTCATATCCATCGGGACACCAGCATTCACTCAAAAAAACATAGTGTTGATATGTGGGCTTCAGGTTCATCAAAAAAGCAAGGTAACGGTGCACAACCTGATGCATTGTTGTGTTACATGGATCCACATTGACAGAATGAATTTTATTAATACCATTTATATATTTCCGCTAGAGTGTGAACCCTGTTAAAAGTTATAGTTTCAATCGTTATTAGTGTATGAAAGATTCGTACTACAGGTAAATGTGATGTGTTTCTCTGGAAATTGCAGGAAATATTCTGAGTTACTGGTGCTTCTCTCCGGCCTTCAGTATGCAAGATCTGGTGAATCAAGGCATTCGCTGCATCATTCTGACAAGTGGTACCCTATCGCCCCTGTCTTCTTTCACATCTGAGATGAGAATGTAAGTTAGCTGTCACTCTGACTGCCCTGCTGCACAATTACATTTTTCCCACACCAGCTTGAGTAGCAACTACTTTAAAATAAAAAAAAATAAAAAAAAACAATCACCTTTATACCTGTTTAGTCTGAACATTGAACAGAAGAATTAAACCCTTTCTACAGTGAACTGCTGTTTGATGTAGAAACTGTTCACTATCTCATAATTTAAATCTTCTGTTCATTATTTGATTTTTCTAGCAATTGAACGATGCTCAACATAAAAGTTAATGATTCATTTTATAGCCAGGAGAACTTGTTTGACATGGTCTATGAATAAATCAGAATGATTCTGACAATACACAGATCTATGTAATCCTCTAACAATTTGTTAGCATCCAAAGGCATTGTCATCTCTGCTATATACAGTGTAGTATATAGCGAGACAAGACGATGAGGCTCCAATTCCATGCAGTGCAAATGACTAACAATAAATATAAGAAGAGTAAGAAACAAATACACACTTTATGACTAAAGTAAAAGGATCAATAACAATTTAAATTTACAAGTTACAGTTGAAAGAGTTAAATTGACCTTGATGGTCAAAGGAGCTTGCAAAGGAAAGCGTCTGGACTTCTTTAAGTTGCTTGAAGACGTTTCACCTCTCATCCGAGAAGCTTCTTCAGTTCTAAGGTCAAATGGTGGAGAGTCCCAGATATAAACCTAGTGGGAGTTTCCCCCCACAGAGGGACAAAAGGACCCCCTGATGATCCTCTAGTCGCCTGAGCCAAGGTGGGAAACTGGGTGTGGGTCCCAATCAGCCAGAGTTTCGGGTGTGTTCATTGTGAAACCTGGCCCCACCTTATCATGCGAATTCCTGAGGTCAGATGGCCCAGGATGTGAGTGGGCGTTAAGGCGTCTGGGAAGGATCTCAAAACTGGATTATAGATGGCAGAGAGTTGGTGTCGTAAACCCCGCCTCTGTTCAAAGATGGTCGCTCACAGTGGACATAGATGGCTTCTTTCACTCCTCTTTCAAACCATCTGTCCTCTCTGTCCAAAATGTGAACATTGGCATCCTCGAAAGAGAATGCCAATTGACCTTGATGTTATTTAAAGTGACGAGTGTAGCAGCTTGTAAATATGGGCAGGATTCTTGAGAGTGGAGTTAGTCAGTATGACACATGCCGATGAATTTGCGGCATTTTATCTTTACATTTTCAAAAAATTCTGTCTAATACATCTAACATATATGGTTTTCTGTAAGTGTAATGCTTTTTGAAAATGTTGTAACCTCCAATTTTTCTGTCCTTCACTGAATAGAAATTCATCATGAAGTATCATATGAAGTAGCATTACTACTAAACTTTTGTTTGCTGCATGGACAGCGGGGTAAACCTAAAACTTGATCACAGTGAGTTTCTGCTCCTCCTCTTACAGAGAATTCCCAGTATGTCTGGAGAACAGCCATGTGATTGAGCGCGACCAGATCTTTGTGGGCGTCATTGCACAAGGCCCAGATGGAGTGCCCTTAAGTTCAGCGTTTGATCGAAGGTCAGTATTCTTTTTTTAGCATATGATTACTTTCTAACAGGTCACTTTGGAAATTTGCAGTTGTTTGAAATGAAATATGTTTTGCCATATGCCTAAATACAAATTAAGGTGCATGGCAAAACTTATAATTTGCTCATTTATTTGCTAGTTTTTCTGACTTCTGGAGTCAATTATCGTTGTGTAACGATATTTTTTTCTCATGTTTTGATTTATTATAAAGTCAAGTTAAATCCTTTTATGTGTATGTAAGACTTTAGTTAATTTTTATATAATACTAATTCAAGAAAACAGTCTTTTCTATGCACTTTGTATTGCAAGATAAGTATTAGAAAGAACACCCCACCAATCATACTGTTTTATATTCTGCACTCCAGATGGATTGAGTGCGTTAAAATATTTTTCATGTTAATTGTGAGGACTGCCTTAACGCGTTTAAGCCTGTTAACGCCAGATTAACGTGTGAACGCTGACAGAACTAATATATACCTACATTGGTTCTGACTGTGAAGTTTTTACTTGATTGCTAAACTCAAACTTTAAATTTCTGTCACAGGTTTGTTCCTGAAAACATGGCATCTTTAGGCAACACTGTTGGTAAGATCACAATATACAGTATTGAAATTGTTTGGTTTTGCTGTTTCTAAGGAGATTTTTTTTTCTTACTGACATCAGCAACACTGTTAACTTAATGCTCTGATCTTCATGGTTATTTCATATTGCTTATTATCTTTTTCATTAAGTGATGACGTACCTGAACCCAGTTTCCGGGCCCAAACTACTCTGCATTTATTGAGGCTGTTGTGTTTTTAACACATTTTAAGGCTTTTATCTTGTTCTATTCAATCTGAACAAGCCCATTTTAAAAAAAAAAAGTTAGCGTCCATCCTTCGGCTGTATGTTGTAATGTTTTTTTTTTTAGAAATCTCTCGATCAGAACATGGCGTACTATGTTTAGGTGGAAACTAGCAAGCTAACTCTCTGCTAACTTTTAACTCTGTTAAATTTCATAAATTCTATTTTCACAGATGCCTGGATTTTAAACTTAATTGTTACCTTGGTTTTGATTGTGATACAGTTTTGTAACCTGTGTTCTTTTCTCAGCCAACCTGAGTCGTCTGGTTCCTCATGGACTCTTAGTATTTTTCCCTTCCTTTCCTTCAATGGAAAAAACATTGGAATTCTGGAGGGTAAGTGTAATTCAGCAGAATCACCTGTGGAAAACCATAAGGGTTTGGGTTTTTTTTTTTTTTTTTTTTTAGCTTTTCTAGTCACTTTTATGTTTTGTGTTCTCTTTCTCCATGAATTATATTTTGTATTGTCTAGCAAATTAGAAATACATTTAATGGAAATTTAATATACAGACAACTCTGCTATTGTTTCCAGTGGATGATGGGCCATGCAGACGAGCTTTTGCAACAGTCGTATACGGATCGAATGGCCCGGAGCAATGGGCCAGACACCCTTCTCAAAGTCCACAAAACTTCTCAAAGTTTTGTGGACTTCTAACTATACCCTTACGTTCACGTGGTCTGTCCAGCATTCTCCCTGGTAACCCTGTCCCGGGTAGTAGGAACTGTTCCTTTGACGTTCTATTACCAGGGGCCTTTTAAATCGCTCTTTGTGTGGCCCCTCAACCAGGACCAGTTTGCCATGGGTGACCCTACCACGGGGCAAATAGCCCCCTCACAATTTAGCCTCTGGGATACCTGGGACATACAAACCCCTCCACAACGATAAGCTGGTGGGGCGGGGAGCCATCAGGGTGCGTAAGGGTACAGTGTGCATATTTTAAAAAATAGTAAAGATATCAAAATATAAATGTAATAATTAAAAGTAAAAAGCCTTTTAACCAGTATGAACTCATTTCTTTCTTTCTTTCTTTTTAAGTGAGGTACTCCACAGTCAATTTAATCATTTATAACAATCTAAGATGTTACTGTATAAAGTAATTTCCTGCGTGTGTATATGTGTTATCACCAGGCTACTGGACATGCAAACCGCATTGAGAAGTTAAAGCCCATGTTTGTTGAACCTACAGAGAAGGGCACCTTTAATGAAGTTAGTATTTATTTATATTTTAGGTGTCTTATCACTCGGCTGTGAACCCCTCTTTAAACATTTCACATCTGAAGAAATATCCTAAGCTTTTTATAGTTATAAAAATCTAAAGATTTGAAAGAAATTGAGCTTCTTTCTGTCTATTCCTAGGTCATTGATGGTTATTACACCAAAGTCAATGATCCCCGATCCAAAGGAGGAGCCTTCTTTGGTGTGTGTCGAGGGAAGGTGAGGAGGCTGTCCATGGACTCTGCAAAAGTCCTACAATGTTTTCTGTTGTCATGTTTCAGCTCCAACTTTTGCTGTATAGTGTGGGTATACAGTTGTGATCAGAAGTTTACATACAATCATCATGATCATGAATGTTCGTACAAATCATCCATCTGTACCATACTTGATAGTTGGTGCAGTGTTGTTAGGTGTTAAGCCCTCACTTTTACTCGTCCAAACACACCTTGTAATTGTGGACAACAACTCGATCATTGTTTTTCTCGGTCCAAAAAACTGTTCTCCAGAAATCATTTGGCTTATCTATGTGGACACCTGCAAATGTTGTAGTTGTTGATATCCTAGAGTCCCCCCCTTCAGAGCATGGTAAAGTAGTGAGTCATTTGAATATCTTGTATTTAATTGAAGTTGTTTGAACTAATGATCTTGGAATTGCAGTTCAGAATGGTTCCAAGAGACCTTCCCAATTTACATAAACTGAGTTCCTTGGACTTTCATGTTGTTCTGAATATTTGTCCTTTTTATGCTTGCAAAGAGAAACTTCCAGCTGTAATAAATCACAATCACTGATGAGTTTAATGGCCTTGACCTCATCAATTTGAAAGACAAAGACCTTATGAAAGATTTAAGTGGATGTCTGTTGATATTTGAGTTTATTATATGCCTTTGACCCTGTGCGATTAATATAAAATCTCAATTAATTTAAAGTAGTGCATCCAATAATGTTCAAGTCATAATAGATGAATGCTGTAAAACCATTTCAACCTGGAAAAAGAGCAGTTGAAAGAAATCATTAGAAGCCCAAAATAATCATGACATTCATACCCATGATGAGTGTTCATAAACTTCTGATCACAATTGTATATGATATTCAAAGGACATGTCATATCTTTGGTACCCTTGTCCTCTTGTGTCAACATCAGGCAATTTTTTTTCTTTTGTTTACAAGTGTATTACCATACAATGTTTTGGGAATGACTGTTCATTTTTGTGACATGAATATCTCTCTTTGTTAACCGTTTTATGCTGTTTTTCCATTTTGCAACCTACCTCTTTTTCTATGATGGCTGTGACTAATTGGATAAACATTTAAGAAAACGTAGATATGGAGTTAGGATTCTCTTTCATTTTAATGTAGGGTTACACAAAAACTTTCTCTCAAAGCTGCTATGTAATTATATCTTCTTGTCTTAGGCGAGCGAGGGTCTGGATTTTGCAGACATGTTTGGTCGGGGTGTCATCATTACTGGCCTTCCTTTCCCTCCAAAAAAAGACCCTCGCGTTGTCCTGAAAATGCAATTTTTGGATGAGATGAATCAAAAGAATTCTGTAGGGCAAAAGGTGAAAGAAAATCAACAAAATTAACTATTGAGGTACACTAAAGGATTGCTTGGTCGTATAACGGTAGTTGGATTTCTGTGTGTGTGTGTGTGTGTGTGTGTGTGTGTGTGTGTGTGTGTGTGTGTGTGTGTGTGTGTATGTGTGTGAACAGTACTTATCAGGGCAAGACTGGTACAGACAGCAGGCTTTCAGAGCTGTGAATCAGGCCATTGGTAGAGTGATTCGTCACAAGGAAGACTATGGAGCGATCTTCTTGTGTGATCAGAGGTCAGATATAGACCACGTTTACTTAATTAAGTAACATCATACAAGAGGGAACATTCTCCACTATACCAGACAGTGTCTCCGAAGCTTCACATTTAAAAAATTCTCAATTAAGTGCTTAGTTCACCTTATTAATTGAAAATGTAAAAAAGTATTCTTAAACTAAAATGAAAAGTTTCCCAACAGATTTAAAAATGCTGATACCCGGGCCATGCTTCCATCATGGGTGAGGTCTTATGTGCGCCTCTATGACACCTTTGGCAATGTCGTCCGTGATGTCTCTCAGTTCTTCAGGACTGCACAAAAAATGGTGGGTAGTCGCACCTGCACAGTTCATACAATGCTGCAAATTCTTTCATTATTCAGTTTTGTTAAGGAACCAGCTAATAGTACTGTTGGTAATCCGGATTTGTGGGTAGGTTTTTTAAGCTCTGAAAAGATAGGAAACTTGAGTTGTGATTTAAAACAAAAAAAATCCAGAGTAGTTAAAAATGTGAATATTTACCTTGAGTATTTTCATTAATGTCTATGGCACTATTTATCTCGCCAAAATATACTTTTAATGAACTTTGATTTCTAGTTTTTTCTGCCAGTTTTTTTATAATAAAGTTAGAGTTATGGGTTTTTGTAACACCATGCCAACCTTTGTTGTCGGATTCTTTTAATAATAAATATCGGCTAACATATCATATCATTGCATGTGCAGTAAAATGTGTAGACGCTTTTATGAAAGTTGTTTGCAGGTCAGTTGGTCAGCTTCTACTGACAGTGTGTGCATTAAACATTTAAGAGGCCTGTGGTTGGGAAGAAGGCTCCAGCACACAACCACGAGACTGAGTGTTCACGAGACACTCAGTCCTCCAGTTCCACTTCTCGCCGCTACTTGCAAACTTCTCACACCCAGAAGGCCAAGGTGTTGGACACATACCTTCCCAGCTTGAAGAGGAGGAGACTCAGTTAGTACAATGGATGTGGTTTGATGTTTTGCTATGTTTCGTTTTAGCATATTAAAGATCAAGGTGTGCTTTTGCTATACCAGATATATTTCACTAGAATGTCTTTACAATTCATTGAGTTTAAATGGAGAAAAACTACATTAGAAACAATGAGTTCAATAATAAATGGTATAAATTGAAGTGACTAAAAGCCAGTTAAACCGAAACCTACAGAAATGCAAATATTAGTTTTAAAATGTACAGCTGCCCCAATGTGAGTCCTTGATTATTTTTTTGTGATCAGATGAGAAGAATGGAGCCAATGACATGGCCAATTTCCTTAATCAGTATGAGGTGCTGCACAATAACAGGAGACCACTCAACTTGCTGGATGCTTTGGAGCAAGCCAGCAATACCATTGAAGAGGACATGCGAGAGCAAAAGGTAGATCATTTTCTGACATTGTCACAGTGTAAGAAGTACTAATTCACATCATGAGTAACAGACAAAGTGTGTGAGTAATTGTGTGTGTGTGTGTCTGTGTGTATGTGTGAGGGGGGATTACTATAGATTTTGAAGAGGATGAAAATTGGAAAGGCAGTTGGTACAAATGACATACCTGTGGAGGTATGGAGATGTATAGGAGGGAGAGCAGTGAAAATTTAACCAGATTGTTTAACATAGTCTTGGAAAGTGAGAGTATCGCTCAGAGAAGAAGGATATTGGTACAGTTATTTAGGATGTGCAGAACTATAGTAACTACAGCAGGATAAAGTAGATGAGATATACCAGCAGCTAAGGAAGATATATATTCTTGGTGCATATATACCAATGTGTTTCAGGTATGCTAAGGCACGAAAACTAGATTTGTTTTTTGCATTGAGTGTTAACAGAGAAGTATGCCAGTATGGTATAACGTTATAACCATTTTCCTAATATTGTGTTGGTTGTCCTTACTTTCCGAAACAGTCCAAAAGACCTCTGAAGGTCGTCTGGGTTATCTGGCACCAATATGTTTGCAGCCAGAGTTGTGTTCCTCAAAACATTTTTGAACGTATTTTACATTATCTTGCTTAGCCATCATGGAATACTATTTCCATGAAAGGGTGTGCATGATCTGCAACAATGTTTATGCAAAATTTACATCTCAAAGTAACATCCAAGTAATGATCATCTTCTACTGTGGCTCCATTGAAAGTGTGCTCACATGCTGCATCTGTTTATGGTTCTCTAGCTGCACCATGCCACACAAAAAGGCATTTGAGAGGGTCATTAATATGACCCAAAAAAATAATTCAATTCTAATTACCTATTATTGGCAGTGGACAGGGCTTAGCATGATCACCCTGACTGGTCTGAAGCTATGTAGCCCCATACTTATATGTGATCCACTCTGTATTCTGACAGATATCTATCAGAATCAACCAAGACTTTTTTAGCAGTTTTAGCCACAGTCGCTTTTTTTGATTAGTACACATAGGCCAGTTTTTACTCATTAGTGAGCCTTGGCCACCCATGACCCTGTCGCTGGTTCACACACTTTCTTTCTTGAACCACTTTTGATAGATACTGACCATTGCAAACTGGAAATTAATATAAACCAAGACAGGTACCATGATGAAGAGAGAATCAATCTTCTTCACTTCAGCTGTTAGGGTTCATAATGTTAAGCCTAATCTGGTATATAGAGAAGGTCAGAAGTATTCGCATTGTGTCTTTTTGGACCTCACATGGTAGCATGCCAAGAAAGGAAATATGGTACTGCAGAAATAAGTCAGAGTAAGAGCCAGATACATGAGTAGGTGTGCAGTAGGAATGACAGATGGGGATCTGATCTGGGCCACTTTTGTTTGCAGTACTAATGGTTGACAGATGAGGTCAGGCAGTAGTCTCCATGGACTGTGATGTTCTCAGACAACATTGTGAATTGTAGTGAGAGATGTAAGCACGTGGAAGACAGTCTTGAGAGCTGGAAGTATACTTAGTTTTTGATTGATTTCTGTACTTGTAAAATAGTGGTAAAAAAGTTTATGCTGCTCAGATTTTGTTTCTTCTAATGTCATTGAAGAAGCTGGGTGTCCCTGAGGATTTGTCTCAAGAACGTAAACCCAGCAGGGCTAAGACATTCCTGGCGGACATGAAGAAGTCCCTGAGTGAGGTCTGCTGTCACCGCATCATACGGGCGCTGCACACCTACAAAAAGACTGATGACCTGAATCACCTGCTGACTGAAACCGCATTTTTAGGCAAAGACACTAATACTCAGAATCTCCTACATGGTAAATCTTCTGCTGTCATAAATTAATAGCTGCAAAAATACCTCACTTGGTTAACACTGAGACTTTAAGAATGACAATATACTCACTGGAGGCATGAGAGTACGCTCTCTCACCTACATCTATGAAGTATACCTGCTTTGCACAGGTCTGAACTCGGAACACGTTTTCTAGATTTACGAGTAGTTCATATTACTCTCTAGGTAAAATGTGTCTAACCAATTCACTTATTTACAAATCCATTAAAGTCATTATCTTTTTTTCAACTCTTTCAAATTGAATGAAATATTTTAAATTATTATTTTTTTAATATTAATTTGTTTATTTAAAATCTCACGCCAGCAAAATAGTTGAAATATGTGCAGAATGCATTGACTTATTGAAACAAGCAGGGATTTTGATTTTCAACTTGGTCATGCACAGTACAAAATTGTAAAAGTTGTGTTTTGTCCAAATGGTAAAGATGAAATGAGCTTTAATTCAAGATGGAGAGAGAACTCTTTATTGTAATTGCACATTCATACCTATCACAATAGTAAAACAAAATAGAAAAATTTCCCACGTCGGCACTACAAACCAGGATAATTGTTAACATGGATTGTTTTTAATAACTGGGTAAAAATCTCTTGCAGTCAGTGATTTCCTAAATTGTCCCATCAACATCACCATATTTAATTTCAGCCTTCATACATGTTGACCATGGCTTGCCCACCTCAACTTGGATGAACTGGCATGTTTGGATACAGTGCAGATCATAGTTGGTCAATATGAATTTCCACTCTTTTCTTAAATTGATTTCTCTACCATAATATGTATACGTAATGAAACTATGTACTGTGGATAGGATCATTGCGTTCTTTGTAGTTTGCCCAGTTTTTCACAATAGCTTAGGAACCCCTCAACCAATGTTACTTTTAAAAAACTGAATATACCTGTATTCATTATCAGACATTTACACAATACTAATAACAATGTCAAAGTCATAATTTCGCACCAATATAACAGTGTGTTAGTGGAATATTGCTAAAACAGTTTGTAGTTGATTGCTATTGCTGCCTTGTGTCACAGGCCTCTACCACTTTGTTCGCCCACACCACAAAAAGAGGTTTGATGAAAATTGCCAGAAGATGGCAAGGCAGGGCTGTGGATACAAACCTGATCACACTCTGTCCAAGGATAGGAAGAATACAGTAATGCTGCAGAACGGTAAGAAACATTATCTGATATTTACTTAGTGCTCTTGTGCGAACAGATCAAGTTAAATTTTAGTTAAATGCCTGCTGTGGATGTCATATTATAGTTTGTGGTGTATCTACTCACAGACAAGTCCAAGTAGTTTGGAGATGACATTTGGGTGGAAGATGTCAGACTGGCGTATCACCTCTTCCAGGATGTCTCCTATTCCAGCAGAGAAGATGACTTGTCATTTGAGGACAACTTTACAAAAATGTTTTCAACGTTCAATAAAATAAACCAGCCATTCAGTGACTCCCGTACCTCAGCTTGGCTTCAGAGTTGTGTTCTTATGAACGTATGTATGTATATGTGGACAGTGATTGTGGAGAAGTGTTCTGGCAAATTGGAAAGACAATTAAAATTACAAAAAGCCAAACAGACAAAAGCTGTCTTGGAATCAACATTCAAAACATGATCACTACTGTATAAAAAAAAAGGTCCATAAATTACAAATGAATATGTTGCTTAACTGTAAACTGTAATCTCAGGTAACAAGGCAATTCAAGTGGCTTTTATTTTAATTTCAACCATGTATAGTGTTACAGTACAGAGTGAAGTGAGACAGCGTTCCTCTGAGACCCTGGTGCTACATACGACATATAACGGACAAACACAGGACTACTAACATCAGTCATAGTAAATGTTCTGTAAGAAAGATTGCCAACTCTAACTACATAAACCTGTAGTGGACATTTCAGTTAAGTAATTATATAATCTACACATTAAGGCCACTATTCAGCATCAACATGGACTGTCAACTTACAACATGAAGCATGTAGAGGTGAGCACTATTGCTGTTTTTCTAGCAATTTATATAGATCCAGCCAAGTGCTGCCTTTTGGTGGTTGCATTGTGCATAAGCAGCATGACCCTATAGAAAACAAGACGAAAGGAAAGCTTTGTACAATGTCATCACTCTGAGATGGACATCAAAAGTTTCCACGAGGACTCTGTGCCTCCCTGGACTACTTCAAGCACAAAAACAAGAAGGGCTGGAGATGTGTCAAACCTCAACATATTAACCAAAGGAAGAGCAGGGAAAGAAGAACTAAGTAAAATCACAGGGGGACCCTGAGAGCTTCAAAAGACCAATCCCTGGCGCTCTGATCAAGATTCCTGTGGATGCAACTCATCAGGGAATGGCAACGAGGAAGAGGAGAGGGGAGGCCTGTGGGAGTAGCATAGTGAGAACAACCACACATCTGCCAACTGAGTCAGCACTGCAGGATTGATCAGAATGACACAGAATGGCCCTGTCACAAGCCTATTTAGATATGCTTGAAAACAGACTTTGGGGGGACATGTGATACCACTGACTACTCCCCAGCTTTTTCCAACTTGGATGTTGTATGTGGAGTTTGTTGCTTTTTTCTCCTCTATCTCTCTCCACGTTTATATACATTATTTTAATCGTGTGTGTTTTGGTCTGCCTCTGTAATGTGAGTGTCAGCCCAGTGATGCTCCAATTCAAAGTGACATTGCTTTGGCAATGACTCCATCTAATGGTTAAATTTCTGAACTGCAGGCTCAGTAAGTAAGTAAGTAAGTAAGTAAGTAAACTTAATTTATTAAGCGCTTTTCACAGACAGACATTCACAAAGCGCTGTACACAAATATTAAAATAAACAATAAAATCAATAGACATTATATACAATGTAAAAGATCAAATGTAATTAGTGTAAAAAATATAAAATGTAGATCAACAAAAGGCTTGTTTGAACAGAAGAGTTTTTAACTGTTTTTTAAAAGAATCCACAGAGTCAAGCAAACGTAGTGGTAGTGGTAAACTGTTCCACAGCCTTGGTGCAACAGACTGAAAGGCTCTGTCCCCTTTTGTCTTCAGTCGTGTACGGGGAACAACTAAGAGACTCTGAGTCTGTGAGCGGAGATGACGAGCAGCAGTGTATTTTAAAAGAAGCTTGGATAAGTAATCTGGAGCCGTTTAGTGCTCTGTATGTTTAAACAAGAATTTTAAAGCGAATTCTAAACTCTATTGGGAGCCAATGTAAAGAATATAAGATGGGAGTGATGTGAACACGCTTGGTAGAGCGAGTTAGTAGTCTGGCTGCTGCGTTTTGTATTGTCTGGAGGCGAGAGAGAGATGATTTATCCAAGCTAGTAAACAGGGAATTACAGTAATCTAAGCGTGATGACACAAATGCATGAATGAGTTTCAGTCACAAAAACGCAATATTTTGACCATTACTGAGCTTACACTTGAGAATACTATTTGACCTTTGTGACCTTTTGTACTCCTATTGATATATGTTATATTGTACAAATAGTTCATTAAACACACATTTTCTCAATTTGTTGACAAAACAAACAAACTGGGAAATAATTATTGGCTTTATTTGTCACACCGTGACTGTGGCTGTGGTCTGTGGCAAATTTTCATCTTCACCACTGTACGTGGAGTCTAGCAGTTATCTTTGTGAAAAACAAAGGATCTTGCGGTGCTTGCGGGCAAAATTGGTGCTTGAGGGCACTTCTGAACTCCTTTCAGGCTCTTTTACTCGGTCTTGTCTCACTAGGGTGGGCTGTTATGCAGTGAAAGCAGGTGGGAAGATGTGAGGGACACTTCTTCAAAGAATTTGTTTTCAAAAAAATATTTATCACTTTACACAATATTTATCACTAAGCAAATGTCTACGTGACTTTTGACATGAAACTCTTGTATGATAAACAACTTACAGCTTCCTCTTACTGTAAGAACATGCAGATTTAGAAAAAGGGGAACCTCAGCTCTGAATTCTTAGAATAACTCTGTTGTATTTGTACACACACACACACACACACACACACACACACAGACACACAGAGAAGTATAAATAAAGCACGCACACAGTGATGAGACGCAGGTCTTGCGTCCATGACTGCCCTCGCGAGTTAAAGACAGCTGCAGTGTTTGTGTTTTCTAACTCAGGTGTCTCAGCTGAAGAACTGCGGGGTGATTTTAAGAAATCCCCTGTCAATTGGTTATGAGCAAAAATTGTTTCTATAAAATAAAAATTAAAAAAACAAAAAAAACCCCAGTTTCAACCGTAACGTGAAGTACACATTTTATTATTTTTTTCCTTTTAGTGAAAGGAAACAGCCGTCGCCGGTATGCTAGTGCGCACGCTCCACCCCCTCCTACGCCTCTTTCCCCCCTTCTTTTTGCTTTGTGAATAAACAGAAATGTGACTTTTGCTTCATAAACAGTTTGACAAACAAGTGGTGCCTGCAGGGTGTATATTCATGGTATAACCGGCATAAACACAGCCTCACTTCGTGTGTGATTGTGCAGGAAATACAACTGTGCGCTCAGCTTCGAAAAAGGACCGCATCTATCCATTTATCCTCATACCTCACCTCTATGTATGTGCTCTCTTTGAGCGCAGGTGCGGCTCTTTGCTGTGACACATCTCTAATGTAGTCTAGACGCTCCGGCGCCAGGGGTCATCGGGTGACACACACACACACACACAAACAACAAGTAACACAACATGGACCATGAACTCTGCGTGACTCAACTATACCAAGACAGTTCACCTATTACGAGCCTTTAAAGTAAGCTTATTGCTAAATAGTCTTGATATTTAATCAACAGGTAAGTTAACACCTGATTCTGTTCACATGGACGGAGTTTTTTCAGTGCTAAATAGTCTGCACATCCCGGCTCTTATTATTTATTTTGCTGCGTTATTTTGCAAAATTATCTAATCTAAAAATAAACTACATAAATGAGTGCGATGCAATATTTGCTCTTGGTGTTTTCAGTCCTTTATGTCCATCTTATGTGTCCTTTTTTTCTGTTATCAATCAACCAACCGATCATTCGATTAAAGGCCTGTCAACGGGCTTCGTAAAGGTTCTTTTAAGGTCACCAGAAAGCTACATAAAAGACTGCACCTGCACCTGCACCAAAGTTCTTTTTTTTTTCTCTCTATCTCCGAACATTGTTGCATTTTAAAACCTTCTTCAGTGAGCTATAAATATGAGGCGCTCCAAACACACTCTCAGTTTTACTTCTGCCAAAAAATGACCACAATGCCGAGACAACTGGAGGTCCAGAACTCGATCCTCACTGGTGGGGACAGCTTTAACATGTGGCACGACTACATGAATCTGAGCCAAGTGTTCGAGAAACTGTGCAGCAACCGTGAGGTTGATAACCGAGACACCGAGCGTCCAAAGAAGGGACAAGCGCCCCCTTGGAGTAAGGTCCACACTTCCACTCTGGGGAAGAAATCCTCCAAAAACTCATCACAGTCCAGTCCGACCAGCAGCGCGTCGGACACCAGCAGCAGCGCCTCATCCTCGGACTACTGCCGCTTATGCAAGCAGAACGGGGAGACTCCGAGGGTGTACCTATCTCACAAGCTCAAATCAGACGACGGGATAGTTTTCTGCCCCGTCCTCCGGAACTACACTTGCCCGATCTGCGAAGCCACCGGTGACAGCGCTCACACACGCAAGTACTGCCCGCAGATGAAGTGCGAGGCTGCTGGGAGGATGCAGACGGTAGGCAAGTTCTGGTAGCTGCTGAAAACTGAAGCTGCGAGAAACTGTACATATTTACCGAACTGTTTGGGGTATGTGTTCGTGTTGGCAGAGACCGTTTCAGTTCCAAAGACTGTTTCAAGTTTGACTGTCAAACACTCCGCTGCAGTCTGCAGCAAGGAGCTCTCATCCAGCACATCTGTGGAGCCCCGAGCTGGGGTGAGCGCTCTCAAAGCTCGGTAAAAATTAAACTCTTTAAAGTCCTCGAGTGTTTATTGTTGTTGTTATTGTTGTTGTTGTTGTTTAATATGATACAATTTCGGGGGTACTTCATAGGTCACAAGTGAAACACTAAAGTGGCTAACCTTTCTGTGGAATTAAATAGATTTCTAAAAATGTGCCCATAGTGTCAGTGCGCGAGTCTTTTAGTTAAAATGCAAATGCTATATTATCCCTCATGTCAGACAGATTATTCGACAAAAACGTCAGTATTTTGTCTTTTTTTTTTTTTTTTTTGGTATTATAGAAAATTTTTAACTCACATGCAACTCTTCCACTTGAAGTTACAGATGTACCTGAACTCACCAGAGAACATGCGTCATAAAAAAATAATTAAATTAAATTAAAAGTAACACTTCAAGGCAAAAGTGAAACGATTATGTGAAGTGAGAAATTGAATTAAGGTTCAATAGTTTTAGTTTCAAAATAGAGGGGCTGGGGAAATACAGTATACAAGGTCAAAACAGAGTTTGTACAAGTTTGTACAAAGACAGCTGCAGTGTTTGTGTTTTCTAACTCAGGTGTCTCAGCTGAAGAACTGCGGGGTGATTTTAAGAAATCCCCTGTCAATTGGTTATGAGCAAAAATTGTTTCTATAAAATAAAAATTAAAAAAACACAAAAAAACCCCCAGTTTCAACCGTAACGTGAAGTACACATTTTATTATTTTTTTCCTTTTAGTGAAAGGAAACAGCCGTCGCCGGTATGCTAGTGCGCACGCTCCACCCCCTCCTACGCCTCTTTCCCCCCCTTCTTTTTGCTTTGTAAATAAACAGAAATGTGACTTTTGCTTCATAAACAGTTTGACAAACAAGTGGTGCCTGCAGGGTGTATATTCATGGTATAACCGGCATAAACACAGCCTCACTTCGTGTGTGATTGTGCAGGAAATACAACTGTGCGCTCAGCTTCGAAAAAGGACCGCATCTATCCATTTATCCTCATCTCACCTCTATGTATGTGCTCTCTTTGAGCGCAGGTGCGGCTCTTTGCTGTGACACATCTCTAATGTAGTCTAGACGCTCCGGCGCCAGGGGTCATCGGGTGACACACACACACACACACAAACAACAAGTAACACAACATGGACCATGAACTCTGCGTGACTCAACTATACCAAGACAGTTCACCTATTACGAGCCTTTAAAGTAAGCTTATTGCTAAATAGTCTTGATATTTAATCAACAGGTAAGGTAACACCTGATTCTGTTCACATGGACGGAGTTTTTTCAGTGCTAAATAGTCTGCACATCCCGGCTCTTATTATTTATTTTGCTGCGTTATTTTGCAAAATTATCTAATCTAAAAATAAACTACATAAATGAGTGCGATGCAATATTTTGCTCTTGGTGTTTTCAGTCCTTTATGTCCATCTTATGTGTCATTTTTTTCTGTTATCAATCAACCAACCGATCATTCGATTAAAGGCCTGTCAACGGGCTTCGTAAAGGTTCTTTTAAGGTCACCAGAAAGCTACATAAAAGACTGCACCTGCACCTGCACCAAAGTTCTTTTTTTTTCTCTCTATCTCCGAACATTGTTGCATTTTAAAACCATCTTCAGTGAGCTATAAATAGGTCACAAGTGAAACACTAAAGTGGCTAACCTTTCTGTGGAATTAAATAGATTTCTAAAAATGTGCCCATAGTGTCAGTACAGGATTGTGAACATCGCAACGCAAAGTTTTTGATTTCTCTCAAAACATATATTTCTTTTCATGTTGAACAGATAATATCTTTAATTTGAGTCAAAGTGATTTGCACTTGAACACGCCCACCAGAAATAGACCGGGACCCATTTTTATTCTGCATGGCTGCTGGAAACATCATGTCACATCTTTGATTAATTTCATCTGAAAATAAACGTAAGTAAAGCCAAGTGTGTTACAAAAGCTTTTATAATTTGTATTGCCAAAATCGCAGAAAATAACCCCATTTAAGCTGGGTCGACAGCCACCCCTAATTTTTGCATGATTGTAGCTGCTAGCTATAAGCTAGCTAGCTATCCTGCGCAACGTTAGAACTGGTTACCAGAAACCGACCATCACAGTCGGGAATACAAGTTAGTATACTGGTAAAAAACGGCTTTTTGCCTAACTAGCTAGCGTTACCACGATGCATCGGTGGTGGATAAAGCTAGCTAGCATAAGTTCATAGTTCATAACATTCATAGTATAACTCCGTGCTCCGCTTCGTTTGAATTTTTCTGGTGAGCTCGCGGTTTCTAGACACAAGCTTGTGTTTGTGCGCGCACGTTTGTCTCTCTTCATATAAATATCTGTGTGTTATGTGTGTGTACACCGAGCGCAAAAGATAATTATTAATGTGCATGATTTAGAGACAGAAATAACAAGCCAGCATATAAGATCAATGACATAAGACTAATTCCTTCAATTGACTTTCAGGCGCAGCTCGGAAAAATGTGCATTTTCTGAAGAAATTTTAATTTTAACAGCAAAAAATTGACCCTATGCCAAACTTAGTCGCTAATGGCTGGTCTGTAGACTGTTTGGTATGTCATGTTACGTATTTCTTGGTTTTTCTATGTAATGTGTTTTATAGAGAAGTAACATTATTCTTTTTTTTCTGTATGCTTTCAGAACCACAGATCGCTCCATCCATTCCATGGCTGAAGCATACATTTTCATTTAATCTGAACAGGTATCATTTTGCATTTACACTGCACATCCTTTTTAAACATTTCATAATAATCTAGACCCTCCCTCATTATCCTCTCATTCACCTTGCTGATGTGTTGAGGACTTGATAAAAGAATACATGGTATGTCCATATCTGTTCTGTCTCTACATGAGATGCAGTCTCTTGATGTAAATTTGACAACTCTGCTATTAAATGCAGTGATTAATGTAGGACAGCAACGATTAATCAACTCATCAAGTTAATATCTTAGGGTTCTGTATTGTTTTCTTTTTTTTTCTTGGGCTTTGTGGAACATTTATGAAAATGTTCCACCATTGATTTAATTTAATGATTATGCAATTCACAATCTGATTAGTCAAATAATTGTTCTAATAGTCTGTGACCAAACAACTATCAAAATAGTAGTTTATTATGGTCAAAGATTTATCAGGTGTGCCAGACTTCAGTTCTTCACTTGTACATTTTGTTCCATATTTTACCTCAAGATATCCCAGAAAGATGAAGCTGAGGAAGAGCTGCAGAGTACCACCATGGCACTCTTCGTCTTCAGGGACAACTCAAGCCTCCTACATCAGCCTCGAGACATCGGGATAATCATTGATGGTGTGGAAGTCCTGAATGAGTTGCCTTCTGTGGCAGCTGGAGTGGCAATGGTCTTTGGACTCTGTTATGCTCTTAATATGGAATATCCACGAGGATTCAGGTTCACCTTTGAGGCTCTTCAAAAGATTATGATGGAGCTTGACTTTAACAAGATGACCTCTAAGATTCGCAAACTTAATTGTGAACTTAACACTGCACAGTAGTGTGTTTGCATGCATGTGTGCATGTGTATGTGCACATGCATGTGCATGTGTGCTTGGTTATTTTGCTTGGTTGGCCTGCAGTGGTATTCTACATTCAAAATTTATAAGAACACCCATTTGAAAGGGAGATTTAAGTTGATTTCATTGATACATGTGTAGATTTTTTTTTTTTACATTGTACAGGCACAGTGCACATATAAACATTTTTGAGTACTTGCAAATTGGTTTAAAAATAGTTTTTATAATGGTTTTATGCCAGTTTTAGACAGGTTGCAGGTTTTATACTGGTTTTCAAAAGATTGCAGGTTTTATACTGGTTTTCAAAAGATTGCAGGTTTTATAAAACAAACATTTCTCTAATCATTTCTGCCGTAGCACTAAATCTGTATATTACTAATCCTCTCTATTGATTATAGTTAAAATGGTTTGGAACAATAAATAATTTTGAAATAATTGGTTGGCCAACTGTCTTGTTTTTTATAGGAAATGCAGAGCATTTTTGAACTGAAATGAAATGTAAAAAATATAGTTTGAATATATGTAAATCAATTACCTGGCTTCAACACAAACATATTAGTTCATGTTAATTTGGTTCGATGTGAATACATTAGGTTGGTTAAATTTCAATATATTAGCTTGGTTCAATAATTAAAATATGGTTCTATGTAAAAAAATCAATTTGGATCAATGCAAAATTTAAAGTTTCAGTCAAGTCTAGTAATATTGTTTATATCAACATAAAAGTATCAGGTCATATCAAGTGACTCAATTTGGATTCTATAAAGCCAAATATTTTGGATGTGACAACTGGACATCATTTTTTTTAATTTGAATAGGGTTATTTTTTTTTTACAGTGTAGTTTATTTCTCACAGTTTTTTAAAAATTCTCTTGCTTTATGGTTCTTAGCGCTGTTACCAGTCTTTGCATTTATCATCATTTTTTCTCTTTTTTCTTTCATGTTACACAAACATGATTACATATTGCATATGAATCAAGGTTGTGCAGAGGTGGTTGCATTTCCCAGACAATCATGCAAAATATATACATTTCTTTTTTTAAAAATGACATGGTGCGACAGGACTGTAGCACAGTAATACAGCAACATCAGAGGCAAATTCCATTCAAGTTTTGCAAGCCTAGCTTTGAACTTTATTTAAATAAACGGCAGTGACTCATTATGACAAGGATCATTCTTAATCTCACTCAAACCATGCTGAACGGCTCTAACCCAATTAGGAACATAGGGTTGTTGTTGTTGTTGTTGTTTTTTTTTTTTTAAAAAGAAAAGAAAAACATAACTGAACACAACAGTATGTCAGTGCAGTGACTAATCAGGCAGTACAGTTTCAGGAACCGTTTTAACTGAGGCAGGATGGCATTTTGGTTTTTAAATGGGCATTTAAAACCTGAAATAATCCTAAAGGCTTAGACAAAAAGGTGACATTTGTTTTCGAAATTGAGGTGATGGGCATCTTAGTCGCTGTCACTCCTCATTTCATTTCATTTCATTTCATTTTTATTTATTTCACACTTGGTACTACAATCAAACAAAACAACCACATCTTCTGTCAACAAAACACAACAACCTCTCTGGAGCAGCCTCTTTCCACTGGAGGGCACGGGAACCTCATGCTTCACTGAGACCTTTGACTTGCTTTTGCTGTCCTTGTCAAGCAGCTCCAAACCGTCATTGATCTTCTTCAACATCTCGTAACGCTCACGCCCACGAACAGGGAGGAGAAAAACCTCCTTGTCGTCCCCCTCAGCACTGGAGGTACATTTGGACTTCTTTGTGGATGTGGTGTCAGGAGGTGGTGCGCTCTTTCGTTTTTTCGCCTCTTTGGTGCCGCTCTCCTTCTTCTGTTTATTGTCCTCCTGTAGCTGTAACAAAGAGGGACGAAATAACAAAAAAGAGAAACATATTTGTCAAGTAATTTTACCCCCCCCCCCCCCCCCAAAAGTGGCATTTAACATGATGATATTCTACTGCCTTCTGGGGGAGGGAAGGAACAGCGGTTTTTCTTTTGAGTTTATATTCAAGTTTTCTCCTTCTTGCCCCCTCTGGTGTACAATTTCTTCCTTTTTCCTGTTTAAAAAGAGTTCACATATTTTGTCATTTGACTGTAAGCAGTGCAAGGAGGAGATGCTCGCTTTTTGCATGACAGTCTGCCACTTCAGTCTTCCCTTTCTTTATAAGGCTGGAAAATACTTCAGACCCCTCCTCAGGCAGTAAGGGGCCTGAGGTGGGGTCTGAACTGTGGGTACCGGTATGAGGAGAGAAGGGGGACAGGACTGGATAGTGGCTTAAAGTTAGGATTTGGTTTGATTAGGTGAGCCGGTTTTTGGTTGTGTCTGCTTATGATTTGAAACAGGTCTGAAATGAGAGAAAGAGGAGTTTGTTCCTGGGGAATTATAAGACAGTGGTGTCCCGTTTTCCTTCTCATTAATCATATGAGAAGAATGAAGGCGTTTTAAAGATTTTTGAGTTGAGGTTTGTCCTTCTCTTTGGTTTTTCTGTGTGTTTTTTTTTTCAAATCCACAGCAAGTGTCACTGTCTCTCTCTGAGTGCGCAAAACTTTTTTTCTTATGCACACCATTAAAAAAAAAAAAGTTGGGCGCACCCAAATCAGCGTTCAAAGATTGATGGCTCCCTGTCAGAGCACTGGCTATGAATTTCAGATCGATCAGGCCTTAACTTGACAAAAAAGTTATCAATCGTTCTTTTCATCTTTTCTCATTGCCCACGGTCAGTTATATCCACTTCTGTCGGTCCTAGGATATTCACAAGGCCTGTGTATCATCACTGATTTCTATAATCCACTTGATTCCGCTTCACAAGGTCCAGATTCGATTTGGTGCAATTTTTACTCAGAAAGTGAGAGATCTTATAATTCTGATCATTTATCAGTACTGACACTAAACTTTATCAGAGATGTGACCATCACAGCACATGCCGTTGTGTCAAAGTAACTGAGAATAAAATAAAATAAAAAACATAAAGGAGATTTTCCTGGCATGGATTTTATAGCAGATAACCTTAAAAATATTCTGCAATTATACCCAATTTGAAAAAGTTTACATTTCTTCAGTATTGAACAGCAGAAATTATTCTTTCTTGTCCGAGGTCATTTAAGTACAAAGAAAAGAAAAGACAGCGGCCGCCAGCGCTGTAAACAACGGTAGACTGATGGGTAATAAGCAAATGAGTAATGCGGAAAACAGATGTTTGAGATGGGAAACTTTTCTTGAAGTACAGAGCGAGAGCTGTGCATGAACTGTGGTTTTTATCGTGTTGGAAGCAAAACAGCAAAAGTAATAGGGAATTAACGACGATATTTATCAAATGTGAAGCATAGTTTGGTTCTTCTTTTGCTGCTGGCCTAGTGAATTTTGGTTGAAGAGAGACAAAACCTGCAGCCCAGAATCTTGCGCAAAAAAGACGTAAAGACGATTCAGACACGACGAATCAGAATTAGTGAGCTTTTGGCTTTCAGCCCCGACGGCGGCTAAGCTAATTCTGATGCGCCGGTCCGCTCTGTGTTTACCGTTTCCTGCTCTCATTCGCTGGTTGTTGTTGAAATAGTTTTGTGAGCTTTAGCCTGAGACTCTGGCGTTTCTGGTAAAATACATTTATATTCATTCAATTCAGGATTTAATGAATCGGTATCGCTTCATTCAAGCTACTCACCTTTCTCTATCCACCTGCACTTTCAGCTGGACCAAGGACATTTCCAGAGGTCCCGCCCCTGACTATCTCTGATTGGTTTAGACCACGAAGGGCAATGACGTGTGTCTGTTGTTGATCACATGGATGTCGGTGGCAAATTTTACAAACACTTCTCATAATGACTAACTACTCCTGACATTTTTGAGATGTTAGCTCTTTATACAACGAAGTTATAGTGCGATACAAATAATATCAGGCTGATCCTGCCACAATTTGTTCCCCCTGTGTAAATCACGGACAAACAGTATCCCACATTGCTGATTTTTCATTCACAAACACTTCTTATTATGACGCATTACTCCTGAAACTTTAGAGGATTTAGCTCTTTTTAGAGTAAAGTTACAGGAGAATAAAAATAGTTATCAGCCAAAATGTTAATGTTTTATTAAAATAATCCCATCTGATACCCCGTGAGATGAGATAACTCTTTAATGTCATTGCACAGTCATACATAGTACAGTAGTACAATGAAACTGGAAAACTGTCCTACGTCGGCTTTTCCATATATATATATAATTTTCTGTTGTATGGTAATGTAACGATACTAATTTTTCACAAAATGAAAACATCAGTACTTCCTGCGTGCTCCCAGCACAGGGGAAACAAATTCTGTCGGGGATACCTACTTTGGCACAACAGATCCAAGTATAAAAACAATAACAAATACAATTTCTAGGTTCCATAACAGTTTTTATCATTACTTTATTGTGGATTAGGTGAAGAATTGTTAAATGTGGACAATTTAAATAATAGACTAATGCAATAGCAAATTGTGCCTTTTTCTCAGATGGACAGCAGATGGAGTTAGAGGAGATGAGGTAGGAAGAGAGGCAAAGATTGAGTCATGGGCAGAGCCTAGTTTATTTCTCATAGTTTTTTAAAAATTCTCTTGCTTTATGGTTCTTTGCGCTGTTACCAGTCTTTGCATTTATCATTGTTTTAAGTGTCTTGATTTTAACTGGATCTAAAAGGCTTGGATCTCCACATCGTTGGTGGGAGAAGGTTATCAGGGTGGCTTCAAAATTTGCGACCACACGTTTGCTTTGCATTTTCCCCACCAAGTTGAAGTCACTGATTTTGCTGTTCCAGACTTTTGGAATCTCAGCTGAAACCCACATTCGCCAGGGTAATCTGTCGTAACCGGAACAGTGGAGGCTGCAGGTGTAATGCCGTCTTTTTGCAAAATGTCATTTGGCAGCTCAAAGAGATTTTCACCAAAGTTTTCAGCTAATTGCTGCTCATTGATGATCTGAAACATCTCCATGGTGTCATCTGGCCTCCAGGTTTCATCATGACCCGTTGTATTGCTGTTCACGGTTGAGGTAGTGTCCAAACTGACGGACAGAGATTCAGTCACAGGTAGCTGTTCCCACAGCTCTTTAAATGAATTCTGGCTGAAGGGTAGATTCTGATTAAAAACCAAAATGCCATCCTGCCTCAGTTAAAAAGGTTCCTAAAACTGTACTGCCTGATCAGTCACTGTACACTGTTAGGGTTAGGTTGTGGAAGATAATCCCTTCTCCGAGAGGAAAAGGAGCGTACCCGTACCCGTCCCAGAACACTTGGCGGTCACGTTGGCGCCGGCGGCCATAGCGCACCACAGTCCAGCCGTTTTCCATGGCGTCCAGTCTTTTTTTCTTTTCCTCTTTTTTAAATTGTCTTTCAAAAAATCAAATGTTCTTCAAAAAAATATCTATTTAAGTTAATGTGAACCAAAAACGGGAGATTTTTTTTTCTTTTGTGTCCTTTCTCACTGTCCCTGTTGCCCAGTTTTTCTGTTCCTTCATCTTTCTCTCTCATCTCTCTCATCTTTCTCTTTCCCCCAACACTGTTTGTCCCGTCATGAACAACTGAAAATAAAATTTAATAAATAGTAACAACAAACGTTGATCAAATTGTTTTAATTTTCATTATTCAACATTTGCACAGTATTCAGGTGAGTATTCGCTACGACCAGGTAAGTATGTAGGTAGGTGTGTGCTTGGTGAACAGGTATGTATTCAGGTAACTTTGTGGGGAAGGCGTCACGGTGTGCAACTTGGAGTCACGCGCTGCACTCCGGGGATGGATGCACACAAGAGAATTTATTAACGTACAGTGTCCAACAAGTGTATATACAAAAGGTGAAACGGGCATGGCTCCGGGGGGAAATCCAGGGGAAAACTCTCGTTTCTCTCCAAACAATCACAGGAATCCACTCGAACACTCGCCACTCAGGGAACACCAGGGAAAACAGTCCAGAGGGTCTGCGCATAAGGAAACGCTTGTTAGTTTCAAACACACAACGACACGGAAAAACACTTGCTAGAATTTCACTTACGCGATTCTTACAAATCCAGCGAAAAACAACCGTTGTTTCCTGGCTTAAATGCAATCCACACTGACGAGGCACAGGTGTTTCTTCCTCCGAGAGCTGGCCCGAGGGCGTAAACCCGTAATCAGTTCCGCCCTGGAGAGAGAGATAGTGATAGGGAGAGAAACACCTGATCAGCGACCAGCTGAACCTCCAGGCAGTGACAGGAGGGTGAGGGACAGGAAGTATACTGCTCTGTCCTTCACTGTTATGGCCTGGAGGTTCAGCTGGTCGCTGATCAGCTGCTGGACTCTTTGGTTGTGTCCCAGAGGGACACGTAAGCCCTCACGCCACGTCAAGGCAGAGTCCATGTGAGGGGTGGTTTTTTTTTTTGGTTTTTTTTTATTTTAAATACCTCTATTTACACTGGAACTTGTGAACACCACAAAATGAACTGAGATCACACTTCTTCAAGATCAACTACAACAGAAATCAAATTCACACTTGTCTTAAAGTGGATTCAAAAGATAAACAAATATGTCCTACTGTGCTAGTTCTAAGCATAAAGTCAAAATAAAGAAAGGACATGATTAGAACAGGAAATCAGCTTGTATGCCTATGCATCCCTGAGAAGGTCTCTTCGCTTTCTCCCAAAGCCCTTGTACGACCTTGCAGGTAGTCTTGCTGCTTTGCATTGTCCGACATACTCCTTGTACGCCACGCCAGTGGAGATTGTTGGATCAAGGTTGATAAATCCCTCTTCCTGCTGTGTCCAGTGTCTGCTGGTTTGAGCGGGCATGTACACAGCTCTCGTCTGCAATAGGTCAGGTTCCTCATCCTCTTCAAGTACAGGTGCATCCTCTTCCTCCATCTCCAGGGGGAGATCTGGAGGCAACTTTTTCTCCGCATGGGGTTTTGGGTTCCCCATTCGATAAAGAATGTCATAGTGGAGCTTATAGAGAGTGAAGCCGAAAACCTTTTCACAGACTGACGTTGAAAGGATCCTGTACTTTTGGAGCTCTGCCTGTGTCATCTTCAGCTCCAGGAGTAGGTCCTTCACTTTCTCATATGACACAAAATCCTTATTCATGATAAGTCCCACTGAGCTGACCAGCACCAAGACCTTGTTCCGTGTGTGTTTTTCAGTCTTCCCCGGAATCCTCTTCATCACTTGCGCCAGCCATGGCATTCCATGCTCTCTGTACCTTTCAAGGGTCCTGGCGTAGCACAGTCCACGGCGCTCCATCTCCATGGCCACATCTCCCACTATGGCCATGGCCTGGGACTCGATGGAAGGCTCCCTGTCTTCATTATGTATCTCTACATAATCAATCAAGTTCCAAGAAGCCCTCCTTGTTCCCTTTATGTCGCGGTACTTAATGTCTGGGAACCACCTGACCTTCAGCTCAAGGAATCCTGCTCTCAGGCATTCTTGTACATTCTTCCCTTCCCCTTCAACAAGCTTCCTCGCCCGGGCAAAGGTGAATGGGGTCGGGAAGGAGTCTCTGGTGGCCAGGTTCTCCGTCAGTGCAGCCAGATTAATGTGTCCCTTTAGATTCTCTGGGCATTTTTCCCCTTGCAGCTCTGAGATGAAGATGCCGTCGTTCCTCCTGAAGAGGTCTTTCAGCAGGAGTTTCACAAGCTCAGGTCCCAGCACGGAAGGCTCGCACTCGAGAGTCAATGTGAGAGCAAATAGCCTCTCGATTCTTTTCATCTGGAGTGTGTCCCTTGTCCAGTGTGCCAGAGGAGGTGGGCAGTCGTCAACAGCTGCACCAGTTGCTGCACCCAGGCCCATGAAGCCCCGCATGTTGGTTGCACTGAATTCGTGCAGCGAGCTGGTCCCGAGTGCTGCAGAGTACTGTCTGTCCATGTTGGACAAGGGGTGCCCGTATAATGCCTCCTCCAGCGCAAGCTCCAGCTGGAATGCCTTCCACACTGGGAGAAAGCCGCCTTTGCCTGTGTGCTTCTCCCCAAGTTGCCGGAGCTGGTCAGCCATATACTTTAGACAGCGAGACAGTATTTCATTCACGCTTGGCTGTTCCTGTTCCCGTTTAAAGGGTACAACGAGGGGGAAGTCCGTCAGGCACTTATGTAATGCACTCAAGTCGAAGAATGAGCATGCATAAACAATGTCTGTAAAGTCTGCCAGTTCCTTCCCTTCTATCCCCTCCACGATCTCTATTCTCAGGTTATAATTACCTGCTGCCTTCCTGGCCAAGTCCATCATGTGGATGTAGTAGTCCTCAGCTCTGGTGGCCACCGCCTGAACGTAATTCGGGTGGCCGAGGCCACCAGTGACGATCAATCCACTAATGGGGTGCCGGAATGTGGACATATAATGAGTGTGTGGGCTGTCCACATAAACTTGCCAGAAGGTGACGTTAGGCCTAGTGGCAATCTCTGCCAAAGCTGGCAAGATGTCCGGTGGGTGCTGGTCAAGTTCTGTCTGCACGTTAACACACTCGTGCATGGACATGGACGTGAAGAGCCTAGCTCTGGGTCCAAACATCCTTTCCAGTCCTGCTCTTGACCAGAAAAGTGTGGTGTGAGGGTCCAGTGGTATGAGGTTGCAGGCCACGTGCAGAGAACATCGCACAACCTCGTCAGGGTCAGCTACTTCCCACAAATGAAAGGGGTCCCTTGTCTTTTGTCCAAATTTATAGACAAAGAACCGGACTTCCAATGTTGGATGCTCCGGCAACATCCTCTTCGCTTCATCCAGTTTGGAGAGTACGAACGTTTGATCCTGCGGCAATACGTTCATGCTCCCCTTGTTGTGAATGATGGTCTTCTGCAGCGTGGGTCTGCTCAGGTCTTCCAGTGGAAGGTCTTTGAGCAACTCAACAAATTTTGTTAAGATGCCATTAACAAGGTCCACCGTGTGTCTTGGTAAATAGTCAGCCATTTTACAGACTCTGTCCACCACCACAAGGGACTTGGGAATTACTATAGCTTCTAACTTGAATCCCCCGTCCAGGTAGGCAAAATCAAAGCCTCTTACCTTTCGCAGCACTTTTAAGCCCTCCACAGACAACTTACTAAGGTCAAAGTGTTTCTTTATGGTGTGCCAGGAGTTTTTCAGCTGGTGCATTTTGAAGGGTGCCATGTTCAACCTAGAAAAGGGTATATGCAGGCCTTCCAAGTTTTTTAGTTCAACCACCACTCCGTCGTAATCAAATTTACTCCAAACACGTCTCGTTGGATCCTCAACTGTCGTTGCCTGCAATGGAATGAAAATGTTGGGGTCCAGGAGGAAATCCTCAACGCTTTTAGATCTGGCGAAAGCATCCGCCAAACCCTTCATGTTTTCGACACCAACGTCCTCCATGGCTGTTGTGTTCTGGAAAGAACAGAAAGTATAATCAGGTAAGTAAAAAAGAAGTGAAACAATGTAACTGAAAAACTGTTAAACCAGGAAAGACAAAAAAAGTGTAATCATGTAAGTAAAACACATTAAAATCAAGTAAGTAAAGAACAGGAAAGAGCAATTTGCAACAGTTAAGAATATGCCAAAAATATTACCTGTATTGTAAATACAGTCTTTCAAGACAGCAGATAAAAAAAGAAAAGTTGTGTGTCTTAGTTAACCAAGACGCTGTGGTCATAAATCCAGAGACACTGCTCCTCTGAGTTTCAGGGCATGAATGACTGAGCTGAGCACTCCTCCCCTTATATAGGGTCCAGTCAAAAGTTGCCGCCATAGGAAATGAATGTCATTCAGTGAATGAGCCAGTGAACGACAACCCCTGAACGACACTCACTGAATAACCCACTCAACGACACTGACTGAATGAGCCAGTGAACGACACCCACTCAACAACACTGTTATTAGGAAAATTGTGCTTAGTAGTCAGTATAATCTTTTAACACTAGCATCCCCAGGCTTCTACCTTTCTACCTATAAAACCCGAGAGCAGTCAAATGGTGGAAGTGGAAGCTAAATTGGCTAAATTGACCGCGGAGTCATCATTTTGCGTTTCTACCTTTAAAAGCCGGAGAGCAGTCAGTCAAATGCTGGAGTCGTTCATATGTATATTAGGTCGTTACCTAGGAATTCTGGAGGGAGGGGAGTGGGGGTGAGTGATTGAGGGGGTGGGGGAGTGGAGTGTTTCAGTTTGCCATCTTAGGGAGAAATCAACACGTCCTTTGTATGTCCTTTGTTGCTGACATTTATTGATGAAAACAGTACAAAAAACCAACCATTTGTACACATATTTACAAATAATGATAAAAAGTGAGTGAGTACATTTCAACATTTTCAGCAATCACTCACAATCCTGGCACTGCCACGGTATCTGTCGTCTGCATTTCCCACATGTGTACCTGTAGCAGTGAACACATCGCACAGTGGCCTGATTTTTTTTGCATCTGTGTACTTGGATTTTAGGTCACAAGCCACCCAAAACTTGCTCCATGTACCACTCAGCAGGCCATTTGTAAATATGTGTACAAATGGTTGGTTTTTTGTACTGTTTTCATCAATAAATGTCAGCAACAAAGGACATACACCCATGTGTGTTGATTTCTCCCTAAGATGGCAAACTGAAACACTCCAAGTTGGTGACTTTTGGAGATTTGTTTCCCTGGATGATTGAGAATGCATCAAGATGAAACACAAAAGGAAGCTCACCGCTTTTAGCAGCTCCCCCACCCCCTCAATCACTCACTGAGTGATTGAGGGGGTGGGGGAGTGGAGTGTTTCAGTGTTTCAGTTTGCCATCTTAGGGAGAAATCAACACACATGGGTGTATGTCCTTTGTTGCTGACATTTATTGATGAAAACAGTACAAAAAACCAACCATTTGTACACATATTTACAAATGGCCTGCTGAGTGGTGCATGGAGCATGTTCATTGGTTCATGGACCTCCCTGAACTAATGGCATTTATTGCAATTGTCATCTTGCAGGGGGTTTACAGGGTTCCATCGGTAAATGACTGCTGGTCAGCAAACCTGGGAAACCCACAGATAATTGGAACTATGGCACGAAACCGCTTCCAAGACATCATGCAACACTCCACTCCCCCACCCCCTCAATCACTCACCCCCACTCCCCTCCCTCCAGAATTCCTAGGTAACGACCTAATATACATATGAACGACTCCAGCATTTGACTGACTGCTCTCCGGCTTTTAAAGGTAGAAACGCAAAATGATGACTCCGCAGGGGTCTAAGGTAGAAAACCAAAATGACTGCTCTCCGGGGGTCTAAGTGCTAATGATATAAGTTTGCATATGGTAGAATGCTGCATGTAATCATTTGTGTGTAGAAGTATATGGTAAATATATAAATAATAAATATACAAGTATATAGTTGGTGGCATATTGAAAGAATGTCTCATCCTAGGAGGTCTGTAACATTTTAGGATGTTCACCCCCACATCCTAGGAGCATGAGAGAGGTCGTACCTTGTCTTATTCTCAGTTCTGGAGACTGCACTTTTGCTAGCAAGAAGTTTCTCTTCTCTGAGTCTTTACTGAAGAAGTGTTTTAGACTATATTTCTTAACAGACACTGACTGCATGAGCCAGTGAACGACACCCACTGAACGACACTCACTGAATGAGCCATTGAACGACTCATTGAATGAGCCAGTGAACGACACCCACTCAACGACACTGACTGAATGAGCCAGTGAACGACATCCACTGAACGTCCCAAATGTTATTCTATGTAATAATTTCTGAAAAACCTTTAGGTATTTATTTTATAAAGTGCATTAGTTATGATTTCAAGTATGGTTTTAGGAAATTTTTCCTCCATATGTACAATTATATAAACATACAGACACACAGACACCTTTTAAGCCCTTGTCCTCTGATCAGGTGTCCATGTAGCATTTACCTGGACCACTGTCGCCAAACCATCTGTTTCATAATACATGTAATGTTTAATCCGCACTGGTCACTCCACTTTATTGTCATTGATATTTATATTTAAAAGTGCAATACTGTAATTTTCTGCTGCTCATTCCTGTGCAATATCCCATCTGCCCTCCCGTCATATTTCTTTTCAAGATTTTCTTATTTAATCACTAGTGTACATATATTTATAGATACATATATATTTAGTCATCTTTTCTCTTTTACCATGTCTCTCTAATATTTTGCTCCTTACTATTTTTCTATTTTCTTATTATTTTATTTTCCTATATTTTCTCCTACTGTATCAAGCTGCTGAGTGACTGCTGCTCGTCAAACACATTTCATTGCAATGTTGACCCTGTGCTAACTTGCATATGACAAATAAAACTGAAAACTGAAAACATGTAAGCTTTTTCTCTTTGGTTTGTTTGAGCGTTTGTTTTTTAAATACACAGCAAGTGTCACACACACTCTCTCTCTCTCTCTCTCTCTCTCTGTCTGTCTGTCACACACACACACACCTCCACATTCCAATCTAAGGAACAAACGCTCACTGAATTATAAATAAAGACCGGGGCAGTTCCTCAAGGCAAGGCAAGGCAAATTTATTTGTATAGCACAATTCAACAACAAGGTGATTCAAAGTGCTTTACAGAGACATTAGAAACAAAAACAAATAAAAAGCATGATTTAAAATAGATTAAAACAAGCAAAGAAACAAACTAACTAATTAACAAACAAACAAACAAAACAGTATATAAAATCAAAACAGATCAGCATCAGAACTTTAAAGTCTATCCTCTGACGGACAGGCAGCCAGTGTAAAGACCTCAGAGCTGGACTGATGTGGTCCACTTTTTTGGTCTTAGTGAGGACTCGAGCAGCAGAGTTCTGAATGAGCTGTAGTTGTCTGACTGATTTTTTAGGTAGACCTGTAAAGATGCTGTTACAGTAATCAAGCCTACTAAAGATGAATGCATGGACTAGTTTTTCCAGGTCCTGTTGAGACATCAGATCTTTTATCCTTGAAATATTCTTGAGGTGATAGTAAGCTGACTTTGTTATTGTCTTAATGTGTTTTTCTTTTCTTTTTCAAGTTTAGGTCTGCATCCATCACTACACCCAAATTTCTCGCCTGGTTTGTGGTTTTTAGATGTATAGATTGAAGTTCTCTGGTGACCTGTAATCGTTTTTCTTTGGCGCCAAAGACTATTACCTCAGTTTTGTTTTTGTTTAGCTGGAGAAAATTGTGGCACAACCAGTCATTAATTTCCTCAATGCATTTACCAAGAGCCTGTACAGGGCCTTGGTCTCCTTATTTATCTTATTTATCCAAAGTGCGACACCTGAGCGCAGACCCGGGCTGTTAAACAAATATGAGTCAATGCAGATGTCAGACAGACTGTCCAAATTCTCCCAAAGAATCTGCAGGCACCTGTTTAAAATTGGCTTAGGATAGAAAATTCTAAGTCTATTATTGAGATATTCTTATTTTCTGTTAGTAGTTAATCTTTCAAATGACAAGAGATAATGCCTAGATATCTCACCTCATCTTTCATCTGTGTATTACATATTAACTGCAGGAGACACTCATGTAGAGCTAGTATCTCACATTTATTATTATTATTGTTATTATTCATCTGTAAACCTGACGTGTTTCATAATCACCTTGGCTATGTTAATCATCATGCTCTTCAGGAGGCATCAAGACGCGGGGAACACAAATGAGAAATTAAAATGGAGCCACAGTGGAAGCAAAACCAGACACCTGAACATGGAAACACAAGACTTTCACAATAAAACACGAAACAGTGAACGTAAATAATACAATATGAAGCAGAGTGAAATTTGGAAACATGACACTTTATTTCAATACGTAAATTAAAACAAAACAAAACAAAACAAAAAACCCTCAAACCACATTTAAATTACATGCAAGACAATGTAAAAACAGCTGTGTTTTTTAAGAATAAAATCACTACATAAAAAAGCCCATGCAAAGAGAATAGGAAAAGAACAGATAAAATGAAAGTCAGCTGTCCAGCCACTCCAAGTCTTCCCCTTCACCACCATAAGATTTCCGAGTTACTCCGTAGTCCCATAACACCTCCTCACCAACTGCGATGTCCTTCAGGGCAATGAAAAGTATTGTCTCCTGAGGTCCTGCAGGGAAGTTCATTGTAAACTTCTGGGGCTTGATGTTTGGATTTTTTCGGGAATGGTTCATTCGCCTCCCATAGGTGTCAATGTCGGGATGACAGGCACAGGGGAATGCAGTGGCATCGATGCACATCCCTCGGTCACACTCGTCCCTGAAGAAGAACAGATACCCCGACTGGGGCCTCCGTTTCCCTTCTGCTTCAGTGATATATGTCCCGTGGTAATCGCACACTATATCCCCTTTGTGGAAAGGCATAAGTGCGATCACACCTGTAAGTTGAAAGAGACCATCGGTCATGACAGGGCTCTTAGAAACGTTCACTTGCAATTTGTCTAAATGTTGTGTGCATTTTACCTTTGCCCTTCCGTTCCCCGAAGTCTTGCAAAGCCAGGCCCTTCCACTTCTGCTCTGCAATCGAAGACATGAGGGACTGGTTGTCTTGTATACTGGGCTGCGGAACAACCCAGGCCTGCAAGATGGCATTGACAGTGGGCTTGTTGGTGTGCCATTTCTCCTTGTCCAAAGCCATCTGCACACGTGCAGGCTGAGGTGGGTTTCCTCTTCTGCCAACTGACTGACCTAAATGAAGTGGTCACAAAGCGACGTACAAGAAATAATGCAAGTGATTATTGCGGCTTAAAAATGAAAAATCAACCATATGCATTTTAGTCAATCACGTATTTGTACCTTAAAATATTCCTTATATTTATAATTGAGCTATCTGTGTATATTTGGGTGTACAACATTGAGTGGGTTATACTTACATGTATTGTATTATTTAATTAGTTCAGACTGTTACTGCTATTGTCTCTACACAAGTGTAACCCACATAATTTTCTTAGAGATTATTAAAGTATTTTCATTCTGAAATACATACAAAACAAACAAAGCAATGCAACAGAAGCAGCTCCATTAACATGACATGCCCAGGCCTTACCGAGAATGTACCCAACTCTTTTCTTCAGCTGAATATCCCTCCATTTCTTGTAGTGGTGTCTGTGCTGTGGAAAGCCAGCCTGTACACACTGCCGTTTGGATGGTGGCTCTCCATTCAGGGTGACCGGGAAGGCCTGGAGGAAGGCATCCCATTCTTGGAGTGGCAGGTGCGTAGATGATGTGCTACATGAAAGGTGTAGAGGAGGGGATGCATCAAATCCATCAAAAGTTTTTAAATGTGGAAACGTGTAACACAGGTTGACTTGTGGTAGTGTGTGATATTTTTAAAAAAAAAGTGTACCTGGCCTGTCCTGGTGTCGGTAGTCCTCCTACTGAGCTTGATGCTGACTCAGCCATAGCATCCCCAGGTTCAGTGCTCAGGTATCTGTGGTTTTTAATGCATGCAAATTAATTAGAGAGCCCAGAGAGATGAAAAAGCCAAAATACAAGGGGCGAACATCTCTGACATACAGCAACATATGTGGCTGACTGTTATGAGTCCAGGGTTAGGGTTTCTCTGTCAGATCAAAGAAACAAATCTTTCTTAATATGCTATTGATCCAGTTAGGTCAAGCACTCACCTCGCTCTCAGGCGTTTTACATCTAATGATGGGTTGGACAGTGGGACCCCACATTCTCCTAGGAAGAACTTGCCCCTGTCATCGCTGCCAGCAATTTGATTTTCCAAGGACACTGGACGGATGTTCCTAAAATAGCAGTCCAACAACTGCAGAGAAAAAAAGGAATCAATGTTAAATATCTCATAAAATCAATTCACAAGGTGCCTATAGAGCAAGAAGAGAGTCGCTGCTGAGAATGAATGACTTACTTGTTCTTCCTGGCTGGTTATCTTCAAGTTACCACTCAGCTCAACACCATCAGCTACTGCTTTCCGCGCCATCCAGTCCTCTACCTGTGTATGTAAAAAAAAAGGTGTTGGAGCTTAAAGAAATACAGACTTACATCAGCTGTCATTTCACTTATCGTGCACTTTTGTTGTTGGTGGTGCACTTACACAAAGTTCTTGAACAGCATTTGCTGTCAGTCCATGTTGTAAAATCAGAATGGCCTCGCAGTACTGTCTGAAGGTAGTCATTGCAAATGTGGGGATGCAATCACCGCCAGAAAGTCTTGTGTGGAAATATTCAATATCCTTCTTGGCCACGGCAAGAATTTCCTTCTTATCAGACCTATTGCAAATGTGACAGAGGTAAGACATTATTGAAAGTTTGTATGTGTCATCCAATATGTGGAAGTGGCAATAAGGTCATCATACCTCGCTGTTGGCACAACTGTCGAAAACGCTTGGGGACTGTTCGTGATGATAAATCCACGTGTTTGAAGGCGAGTGCAGAGTTTAATGCAAGATTCTTCATCCTTGCAGTACTCCTGGAGCTCTGAGAAGTTCCAGACTCTACCTTCATTAGAAAACAGCTTCTGTGAAGCAATGGCTCTGGAAGCTTCTTCCTCACATTTCTGTGGTGTGCAGTCTTTCAGGCACACTCTGCTCAGGTGTGTGCGAATGGACTGTTGCGGCTTTTTACAAAGCAGGCAGTAGACAATGTTTCTCTCCATCTTGTTTGCACTGTAAATACAAAGAGTGAGAGGCAGAAAGTGAGAGAGAAAAACTGCATATCAATTTAGTTTATTTTGATAGTATGAGAAAACAAACAAAGAACAACAACAATACATCCACACACAAACTTTGCTTCCATCCCACCCCCCAAAAAAAACTTAAAGAAAAAAAAGTTTTAAAACAAGTTTTAAATTTTAAAAATGAGGAGAATGGCACATGCAAGTTTTACATGTTCAACCACTTAAAAGCCCAACAAACAGTACTTACATTAAAATTGAACCGTTGTCTTCTGTTGTCGTCTTTCTCTCTCTCAGTGTCCTGCGGAAACAGAGTGGCAATAGCATATCACAAGTTGGCTACATTTATGTCCTTGTAGCTGTATGCTTCCCCATCCCCTTTTGCCCACTGAATGACAAAATGACAGGCCCACTTTTATCACCTACTGAACAACCCACTAAACGACCCACTGAACGACCCATTGACCCACCCACTGAACTGAATTTCTTGGTGAAAAATGTTTCTCATGTTACTTTAAGAGCTGTTAAAACTAACTAGTCCATTCTCCCGAGTGTTACTTTGTGTGTGTGTGTGTGTATATATATATATATATATATATATAAATTGTAAAAATTAACTATTGCTGTGCAGCAGTCTTTAAAGAAGGTGGTGCTCAAAGTAAAAAAAGGGGCACATATAACCAGGCTGTATAGCAACAACACACATTCATCGGTATATATATATATATATATATATATATATATATATATATATAAATTGTAAAAATTAACTATTGCTGTGCAGCAGTCTTTAAAGAAGGTGGTGCTCAAAGTAAAAAAAGGGGCACATATAACCAGGCTGTATAGCAACAACACACATTCATCGGTATATATATATATATATATATATATATATATATATATATATATATATATATATATATATATATATTTTTTTTTTAAACTTTTCTATCAGTCCTTCACAAAGAGGGAACAGTCTGTCTACATATTGGCCATCTCTCAGCTGGTGCTGGTTCCTGCTCATACTCTTCCTTAGGCGCTTGTGACTGTGTCCCCCTGTATCATCAAGGGTCCCAAAGCCAACACAGATGACCCTGCTAAAGTGGGTCCCCCAGTCTCTCCTGACTCTGGACATTTGCAGGTTCTCACACCTGGAAGTCAAGCAGGTCATAGGCTGCAGCACTGAAACACAAGTTACAGTTATAGGTAAATGTTCATGTACCTATAACTGTATGTATGAACAGTTTATGAACATTCAGCTCATAGATTTCTCACTTCTGAACTCTTTTAGTGTGTTTTTTTTCATTTATTGTTTAATCATGTGTGTGTGCCTGTGTGTGGTTATGAGCACCTTCTACAGAGGCACCACTGAGAGTATTCCCATTTAACACTCGTAATAACACACGCTGAAAATACTCCTTCTGTTGTTCTTTTTCAGTACTGTACACCACCTGATGGTTTTGGCTCCTGTCTCTTTTTGCTTTCTCTCTCATTGTGGAAAAGCATTATAAACATGCCAAAGAGAGATGGGTTCATGCATTTCAGTTTTAACTGTTAAGCATTCTGTGTGCATGCCTGTCTGGTTGTGTGTGTGTGTAAGACATTTGCTGTGTATGTAACCTTCCTGTCGTTGCCGGGTCAAATCTCACCAATTTACAAATTTAAAAAACCCTCACCAATATTGGGTTTTACATCTGAGTGCCTCAAGGCCTTAGTACGTCCTCCACACTATGCACTTGAACATATTAAGGTGATGAGAACTTCTTTTGTTTAACTTTGAGTGTTTGAATCAAGTTTGTTACATATGTGGGAATAGGAATCCACCCCCACCCCACCCCCTTTTGCCTACTGAATGACAAAATGAAAGGCCCACTTTTCCCACTTACTGAACAACCCACTAAACGACCCACTGAACGACCCATTGACCCACCCACTGAACTGAATTTCTTGGTGAAAAATGTTTCTCATGTTACTTTAAGAGCTGTTAAAACTAACTAGTCCATTCTCCCGAGTGTTACTTTGTGTGTGTGTATGTGTATGTGTATATATATATATATATATATATATATATATATATATATATATATATATATATATATATATATATATATATATATTTTAAACTTTTCTATCAGTCCTTCACAAAGAGGGAACAGTCTGTCTACATATTGGCCATCTCTCAGCTGGTGCTGGTTCCTGCTCATACTCTTCCTTAGGCGCTTGTGACTGTGTCCCCCTGTATCATCAAGGGTCCCAAAGCCAACACAGATGACCCTGCTAAAGTGGGTCCCCCAGTCTCTCCTGACTCTGGACATTTGCAGGTTCTCACACCTGGAAGTCAAGCAGGTCATAGGCTGCAGCACTGAAACACAAGTTACAGTTATAGGTAAATGTTCATGTACCTATAACTGTATGTATGAACAGTTTATGAACATTCAGCTCATAGATTTCTCACTTCTGAACTCTTTTAGTGTGTTTTTTTTCATTTATTGTTTAATCATGTGTGTGTGCCTGTGTGTGGTTATGAGCACCTTCTACAGAGGCACCACTGAGAGTATTCCCATTTAACACTCGTAATAACACACGCTGAAAATACTCCTTCTGTTGTTCTTTTTCAGTACTGTACACCACCTGATGGTTTTGGCTCCTGTCTCTTTTTGCTTTCTCTCTCATTGTGGAAAAGCATTATAAACATGCCAAAGAGAGATGGGTTCATGCATTTCAGTTTTAACTGTTAAGCATTCTGTGTGCATGCCTGTCTGGTTGTGTGTGTGTGTAAGACATTTGCTGTGTATGTAACCTTCCTGTCGTTGCCGGGTCAAATCTCACCAATTTACAAATTTAAAAAACCCTCACCAATATTGGGTTTTACATCTGAGTGCCTCGAGGCCTTAGTACGTCCTCCACACTATGCACTTGAACATATTAAGGTGATGAGAACTTCTTTTGTTTAACTTTGAGTGTTTGAATCAAGTTTGTTACATATGTGGGAATAGGAATCCACCCCCACCCCACCCCCTTTTGCCTACTGAATGACAAAATGAAAGGCCCACTTTTCCCACTTACTGAACAACCCACTAAACGACCCACTGAACGACCCATTGACCCACCCACTGAACTGAATTTCTTGGTGAAAAATGTTTCTCATGTTACTTTAAGAGCTGTTAAAACTAACTGGTCCGTTCTCCCGAAGTTTACTTTGTTCTTCTAGACCAGGGGTAGGCAACCTTTCTGATGGCGAGTGCCATTTAAAATGTCCTCAGAAGTCAGTGTGCCAAATGATGTTATGGTGTTATAACATCATTTGGCAACATAATAATGGTGTTATTTGTCTCTCAGAAACAGCTCATAACTTTCCTTCAACTCATTCCTGTCACCTAAAAGGTAAACCTTTCTCCATCACCTGTCCAGCTCTGATGATTCAGTAAGGACATCTCCTGGATTCATCTTCATGTTTCCCTCTCACCAGATATACAAACCATCATGAGCAGCAGCTTTTACAGCTGTGGCTCCAGCAAACATCAGCTGATACTAGAAAGTAATATCAAATTCCAAATTCTAACAGCAGCTGATCAAGCTTAAACGTGCTGCTCTTGTTTAGCGCAACATCCGCTGGTTTCTTCTTTCTGGCGCAAAGTGGGCGATAAATAAACACGAGAAAAGCCGTTGAAGTAGCAACAGGAGCGAGAGGGGGGAGAGTGAGAGGAGAAGAGGCAGCTGACAGCGTAAAGACAGAATAAATCTAGCTTTGTGTCTTTTTTTCCATTCTAGCTGAAGTCCGGGACAAACTGTGTTCCTTTTCACCTTAATACAAAACGCGTGATATTTTCTCTGAATGAGGGTTGATTCCGTCTTTTTTACAGGCAACTCTACTAACTAACCTTATGAATAAAATACAGTTCACTATGGTATCAGTAACATCAAAGCACCCGCCCAGCTGTATGGAAACTCCATCATGCTAGCTAGGTATTGTAACTGACTGTAAAAAGTCAGCATAACAAAAATAAACTCCACCTAAAATTGGTTTATATCTGACCCAGATAGACTGCAGGTCATAACTTCTTACCATAAGTTCAGTTCACCTGATACTCGGACAGGTGTCCTGCCAAACTAGGTATCCCCGACAGAATTTGTTTCCCCTGCGTCCGGAGCACACGCTGGACTGTCCAAATCACGGACAAACAGTATCCCACATTGTTGATTTTTAGTTTACAAACACTTCTCATAATGACTAACTACTCCTGACATTTTTGAGAAGTTAGCTCTTTATACAACGAAGTTATAGTGGGATACAAATAATATCAGGCTGATCCTGCCACAATTTGTTCCCCCTGTGTAAATCACGGACAAACAGTATCCCACATTGCTGATTTTTCATTCACAAACACTTCTTATTATGACGCATTACTCCTGAAACTTTAGAGGATTTAGCTCTTTTTAGAGTAAAGTTACAGGAGAATAAAAATAGTTATCAGCCAAAATGTTAATGTTTTATTAAAATAATCCCATCTGATACCCCGTGAGATGAGAAAAGATAAGATAACTCTTTATTGTCATTTCACAGTCATACATAGTACAGTAGTACAATGAAATTGGAAAACTGTCCTACGTCGGCTTTTCCAATAAATATATAATAATATATATATATATATATATATATATATATATATATATATATATATATATATATAAATAACATAATTTTCTGTTGTAACCCTCAAACTGAATGGTAATGTAACGATACTAATTTTTCACTTTTTCACAAAATGAAAACATCAGTACTTCCTGCGTGCTCCCAGCACAGGGGAAACTACCTACTTTGGCACAACAGATCCAAGTATAAAAACAATGCTGTTCACGGTTGAGGTAGTGTCCAAACTGACGGACAGAGATTCAGTCACAGGTAGATGTTCCCACAGCTCTTTAAATGAATTCTGGCTGAAGGGTAGATTCTGATTAAAAACCAAAATGCCATCCTGCCTCAGTTAAAAAGGTTCCTAAAACTGTACTGCCTGATCAGT
>NC_138955.1:33885330-33917830 GCF_965226115.1 Aulonocara stuartgranti | reverse complement strand
TTCTGAAAAGCAACAGTGTTCCCAACAATTTCGTAACAGCGATGCAAACTGAGTGGACTGGTAAAAGGATGTTTCCTTTTGAGTAGTCCTGTAAAAATACAGTCTTGGAGTGCAATGAGAAAAAGCCACGGTGCCACAGCAGGCCAGTGCTCGGCCCAGTAACAAAGTCATAGTGGCTGTAAATGGAGAGTCTCTGGAAAGGGCAGCTTATTCAGAAATGCAGCATATCACTGTGCCATCGGGCCTCAACATCTCTGGTCTGAGGAGCACGAGCAGGAAGACTCATAAGCGATGAAGCAGGTTGAAGGCAGCTGACATAACAAACGACCAACATTTCAGTCCACCTCCACACTCGTGCCTTTACTTCTCCATCCAACCTCCTCTGGAGTTCAGACCTTCTGCCTGTTTTCAAGTTTGGTCCTTAACAGGTGGACCACAGTTCCACGGTTCCCACTGGTGGACTTCAGCCGACCGGCAGCATGCGAGCATTGCCGTTGAACTCCTCCTCCGCCTCACAGTCCCATCTTTATGAACGCACCAGCCTTCCAGTACCCAGGGACCGTCAGGGATGAACATGCAGGTGACTTTCTTCTGCTTCATGCCACCTGCTGGAGACAGCAGGTCTGGGGTGTTGACATCCAGTGGCTCCTCCACCTCGAAACATTTCTTGCACTCTAGCACGGGCTGCTGCGGCCTCTCCATCAGGGCTTTGACACAGTACTGGACGTAGCCGAACTTCCCCTTGTATGACGACACCAGTTGCCCTTGCTGAGGGAGCTCGAATCCAAACGTGTACTCGTACTTGTTGCCAGGTCTCAACACCACAGAGCCGTCAGAGTCTGTGGGCTGGTCTTGCAGCCGCAGGACCGTTTCATGTCTGAGGTACTCGGCCTCCTGTCGGCACCGCTGCTTGCCTTTAGCGTACTCCACCTTGGCGCAGCCCAGACCCAGAAGCTTCAGCGCGGACACCCGCATCATTAGGGTTAGGGCGTTGGTTACGGCCCCGTCCCCCCTGGGGGGGACCGAGGAATGCGCGGTCCTTCCCTCCTGGGTTAGGATTATGGTGATAGCAGGCCACCAGGGGCCTGAGTGCACTGTCCATCAATGGGGGCCGGGAGGTGGAGACCCTGCCCAGCAGGTCCAAAAATTACCCATGTCTTGGGTTAGATCTTTCTTATCTCCGTCAGGACAAGTTCTGTGAGGTTTTCACACTCGCCTATTGAATCAGTCAGATGGGTCAGTCTGTTCTGGTCCACCTTCAGGATGGACAGCTGTTTCAGAGACCCTATGCTGTCCGGGACGACCTCCAGCAGGTTCTGTGTGAGCAGCAGGTCTGTGAGAGCCAGGAGGCCATTCAGCTCTGACGGGAGCTCCTCCAGACGATTCTCCGACACATCCAGACACACCAACCTACGAAGGTTTCCCAGCTCTGGTGGTAATGAGGACAACTGGTTACGGTCCAGCCACAGCTCCCTTAGGTTGGGGAGAGCGCCGAGGGTATCCGGCAAAACTTCCAGTTCATTGCTGCCCAGGTCCAGCTGTTCCAGTTTCACCAGGAAAGAGAGCGACGTGGGCAGAGACTTCAACAGGTTCTCCCTGAGCTCCAACGTCACCAGGTTGGCCAAATTTCCAATGTCATTGGGCAACATCTGTAATGACACATCATTGAGGGCCAGGTGAGCGAGCGCTCGGAGTTCAGTGAAACCATCCGGCAATCTGGAGAGGGGGTTTCCACTGAAGTCTGCAATCTCCAAGGCCCTGCAAAACTTAATGCTCTCTGGGATCTCAGAAATATCGTTCCTGGAGATGTCCAATTCCACCAGTTGCATGAAGTTAGCCACCTCAGGCGGGAGTCTCTGGATCTCATTGTCGCTCAGGCCAAGTTTCCGGAGGTTCAGTAGTCTGAAGAAAGGCTTTGGTAGCTCTTTGAGTTGATTGGCATCAAGGAGAAGCTCCTCCAAACTGCGGCTGTATCGAAATATTTCATCAGGAACCGTCTGCAAGTTGCAATGCCGCTTGTCCACCGACTCGACGTGGCGGTTGCAGCGCCACAGGGGGATACACTTCAGCATGTCCGGCCGCCGGAGGGGAGGGGGGTCTGGTTAGGGGGTTAGGATTATGGTGATAGCAGGCCACCCTTTCAGGGGCCTGAGTGCACTGTCCATCAATGGGGGCCGGGAGGTGGAGACCCTGCCCAGCGGGTCCAAAAATTACCCATGTCTTGGGTTCGATCTGCAATGAGCCATCGCGACGTTTCGGCATCGTAGTGCCTTCCTCAGGCTGGCTCAGGTCAGTACTGGTTGCAGGTAAGTGTTTTTCTCTCCCTTTTATACAGGTTTTACAGGTAAGTATTTCTTTTAATTTTCACCGCCATTTATTTAAGTTTTTACATTCCTTTTACTTAGGTTTTTGCAGGTAAGCACTTTTTTCTTCCTTTTATACAGGTTTTTTCCTTTAGGGTTGCAGGTAAGCATTTCTTTAATTCCTTTTATTTAGGGTTTGCAGGTAAGCACTTTTTTCTAACTTTTTTCTCTCCTTTTTCTTCAGGTATTGCAGGTAAGCATTTCTTTTAATTTTTCTTCCTTTTACTTAGGCTTTTTTTACTCCTTTTTTTTATGGATTTTGCATCTCCCAAAAACTTTTTTTTAATGATTTTCTCATATTCAAACATACTACAACAAGTCAAGTGTGAGAGGAAAAGCACATTTCCACCATTTTTGATTAGCCTTAAAGGGCAAGAACTACTGAATGGTTGCCTTTCTTCTTCTTCTTTTTTCCTTTTTTAATTTCACTTTTTACACTAGTGGTACAGCAAAATATATTTTTTTCAGCTGTTACTTTGACAACAGTTAAATGTGCAATAGAGAGCCTTCACAGTCCACATTTGTCTGGCCTCAGATGGGATGTGTTTTGTGTGTTAATGAGATCTGTGTGCAAAAGTCATGTATTCATTCATTCCTTTTTCCACCCAACAACTTTTCACTTCTTGTCCTGACACAAAGAACAGAAAATATAAGGCCTGAGTCTGAATTAGTGGTTTCTTAACTTTACAGTCCTGACTGTGTAGTGGAGCCACACTAGTTCTAGCTCTGCACTTCTTGTAACCCCCCCCTGGTTAGGGTTAGGGTTTTAGGGCCAGGCAGGGGCATCTCCCACCCCCACGAGGCACGGGCTGGTTAGGATTATGGTGATAGCAGGCCACCCTTTCAGGGGCCTGAGTGCACTGTCCATCAATGGGGGCCGGGAGGTGGAGACCCTGCCCAGCGGGTCCAAAAATTACCCATGTCTTGGGTTAGATCTTTCTTATCTCCGTCAGGACAAGTTCTGTGAGGTTTTCACACTCGCCTATTGAATCAGTCAGATGGGTCAGTCTGTTCTGGTCCACCTTCAGGATGGACAGCTGTTTCAGAGACCCTATGCTGTCCGGGACGACCTCCAGCAGGTTCTGTGTGAGCAGCAGGTCTGTGAGAGCCAGGAGGCCATTCAGCTCTGACGGGAGCTCCTCCAGACGATTCTCCGACACATCCAGACACACCAACCTACGAAGGTTTCCCAGCTCTGGTGGTAATGAGGACAATTGGTTACGGTCCAGCCACAGCTCCCTTAGGTTGGGGAGAGCGCCGAGGGTATCCGGCAAAACTTCCAGTTCATTGCTGCCCAGGTCCAGCTGTTCCAGTTTCACCAGGAAAGAGAGCGACATGGGCAGAGACTTCAACAGGTTCTCCCTGAGCTCCAACGTCACCAGGTTGGCCAAATTTCCAATGTCATTGGGCAACATCTGTAATGACACATCATTGAGGGCCAGGTGAGCGAGCGCTCGGAGTTCAGTGAAACCATCCGGCAATCTGGAGAGGGGGTTTCCACTGAAGTCTGCAATCTCCAAGGCCCTGCAAAACTTAATGCTCTCTGGGATCTCAGAAATATCGTTCCTGGAGATGTCCAATTCCACCAGTTGCATGAAGTTAGCCACCTCAGGCGGGAGTCTCTGGATCTCATTGTCGCTCAGGCCAAGTTTCCGGAGGTTCAGTAGTCTGAAGAAAGGCTTTGGTAGCTCTTTGAGTTGATTGGCATCAAGGAGAAGCTCCTCCAAACTGCGGCTGTATCGAAATATTTCATCAGGAACCGTCTGCAAGTTGCAATGCCGCTTGTCCACCGACTCGACGTGGCGGTTGCAGCGCCACAGGGGGATACACTTCAGCATGTCCGGCCGCCGGAGGGGAGGGGGGTCTGGTTAGGGGGTTAGGGTTTAGGTGATAACAGGCCACCAAGGGCCTGACTGCACTGTCCATCAATGGGGGCCGGGAGGTGGAGACCCTGCCCGGCGGTTCCAAAAATTACCCATGTCTTGGGTTTGAGAGCTAATGGGCTATCGCGAGACGTTTCGACATAGAAGTGCCTTCTTCAGTCGAGCCCAGGTGAATAAGTGTTTTCCTTTTTGTTTCTTTCCTTTATACAGGCTTTATTTTAACAGGTAAGTTTTTTCTTTCCTTTATACAGGCTTTATTTTAACAGGTAAGTTTTTTTCTAGGGTTGTGCCCTCCCACCCCGATCGACTGGCAAACGTGGCCTGCCATCAGAGGGCTGCCGCCGGGCCCGGCACCTTCGCCGGCGCCTTCGGGCGGTCAGCTCCTCCGGCCCGCAGGCTCGCCTCTAGCGCTGGCCGGGGGTTACAGCGCGAAGGTCGAAGGGGGTGGTGGTTCTCGGACCCCGCCCTGTCCTCCCCACGCTTCCCCCCCCCCGCCAGACGCGATCGCTCGGTAGCGAGACCGAGACGCCCGGTCCGTCCCGGTGGTCATACCACGGCGGGCCTCGTCGCAGAGTGGGTAGGCAAACCCAGAGTTTGCCCACCCCGCGAGGGCGACGGGGCCCCGTCCGGCAAACACGGTTTCTCGAACCCTCGCCCCGGTCCACACGTGCATCCGGAAAGCCTCGCCCTGGTCGACAGGGCTCAGTAGCCCCGAGCGAGCGAGCGAGCGCGTGCGTGCGCGCCGCTGCCGCCGCCTGAGGGGCTACCTGGTTGATCCTGCCAGTAGCATATGCTTGTCTCAAAGATTAAGCCATGCAGGTCTAAGTACACGCGGCCGGTACAGTGAAACTGTGAATGGCTCATTAAATCAGTTATGGTTCCTTTGATCGCTCATCCGTTACTTGGATAACTGTGGCAATTCTAGAGCTAATACATGCAAACGAGCGCTGACCCTCCGAGAAGAAAGTCACCTGCATGTTCATCCCTGACGGTCAGGTGTCATTGAATGCAAAAATTGACCGGCGTGGATTCTGTGAAGGCGAAGAGATCTGCATCAATGCGAAGTTTGAGAACACCTGCTCCCGCATTGTTGTGCCCAAGGCTGCCATCATAGCCAAACACACCTACCAGGCAAACGGCCGCACCAAGATCCTACGCCAGAAGCATTTATTAGGATTGTCTCTTTATCTTTTTATGGCACCCCCTGTCTTTTTTGACATCCCGTCCTTTGTTCACTGTACTTTTGTTTATGGCACCCCCTTCCTTTAAATCCTTTCCGTGTGTATTTACATTATTTTCTTTGTTTTATCTTACGTGACTTCTTGTCTTTTTCTGTTTCTGTTTATCTTTCTTTCTTGTACGTGACTTCTTGTCTTTTTCTTTTTCTGACTACTTGTCTTTCTCTCTTGTACGTGACTTCTTGTCTTTTGCTTTTTCTGCTTATCTTTCTTTCTTGTACGTGACTTCTTGTCTTTTTCTTTTTCTACTTGTTTTTCTTTCTTACGTGACTTCTTGTCTTCGTTTTTTGTGTTAGGGACCCCCCTGTGGTTAGGGTTAGGGTAAGATAGAGGGCAGGGGCACCCCCAACCCCACGAGGCACTGGCTGGTTAGGTGTTAAGAAAAGAATCAGGCCACCAGCAAGCTGGTAGCCTGAGGTGCACGGGCCATCGATGGGGCCGGGTGGTGGTGTCCCTGCCCTGGTTCAAAAAATTGCCCATATCTAGGGTTTTAGTGCACATTTAGCATTCACTGGGCCGTTCGCGACGTTTCGGCATGTTTTTGCCTTCTTCAGGCCGACCCAGTGTGTCTTGTCTTTGTCTCTCTGTTTTCTGTTTGCCTCTCTTGGCCTTTTATACTCTTGTTAGCTCCTCCCACTTGGGCTTTTTTAAGTTGACTGCTTGTCCTTTTCTTTTTCTGACTTCTTGTCTTTTTCTTTTTCTGCTTTTCTTTCTATTTTACGTGACTTCTTGTCTTTCATATCTTTAGTTTTCTTACTATTTTTCTCTTTGTTTTCCCCTTGTTTTTTCTTGTCTTTCTGTGTTTACTCCATATTCAGACAAGGCGAGCAGGAGAAAGAAAACCAGCTTTCTAGAAATTTTAGTGCAAATTGCTGGAGTCAGATACATTTATTAGGATTGTCTCTTTATCTTTTTATGGCACCCCCTGTCTTTTTTGACATCCCGTCCTTTGTTCACTGTACTTTTGTTTATGGCACCCCCTTCCTTTAAATCCTTTCCGTGTGTATTTACATTATTTTCTTTGTTTTATCTTACGTGACTTCTTGTCTTTTTCTGTTTCTGCAGCAGGTTGGTACAGGAGCAGGCACCAGAAGCAGGCCTGTGGAGCACTATGTCATCTGCTCGGCCTTGCTTCAGGATGCACTGTACAATTCGATAGCAAGACCTCATGGGTTACCACAAAAAAAACAGTGTCTTTCTGCCTCTGTCGTTCTCTTTGGTTTGTTTGAGCGCTTGTTTTTTAAATACACAGCAAGTGTCTCTCTCTCTCTCTCTCTCTCTGTCTGTCTCTCTGTCACACACACACACACACACACACACACACACACACACAGAAGCAGAGCAGCTGCTGTGCCACTGGGATTGAACAAGAGGTGCTCCCTCTGCTGGCTCAATGCGGTACAAAGTGTCTGAAGGAGTTATACCGGCGAAAATAACATCTTTCAATTGCATGTTTGGTCCACAGGATGGCGCCTAGAATGTTAAGGTTCAAAATTGAGGAAAGAGAGTACACACCACCCATGGTCCAGAGGATCTTGGTCCAACAATGATTTTAATGAACACACGTGTGGGAAGACACTCTGTACGCAGACAGCCAGTAGTCCTCGACTTAATCAAAGCATGAACAGATATTTTATAGCATCAGGGTTTGTTTACTGACGCCCCTTCATGCGTCACCGGTACATTTTATACATAGATCAGATCAACACCATCATGACTTTTCACCCAGAAAATCATCTTCTATTTTCATGGCTAGCCCTTCCTGTCTACCTTTCAGTTCTTGTCTTGTTCCTCTTTCTTGCCGAGACAACAAGGAACGGTTCCTCTTTTACCGAGACACTTTTGCAGTTACAACCAGACATGAGTAATCTCTCCTCTAAATAAATTTAACTCATGTGTGTGTGTGTCACGACCTCACATGCTCTTTGTGTCACCTCTTCACCTACTATCTGTGTCTCGTCCTCAAATGCTCTTTCTCAATTCACCTGTTGCACTTCTGACCTTTTACCAGACCAGAAGCTCACTGAGACTATGTGTATGTCTTCTACTAAATAAATGTTTTAACCAAGAACCTCTACTAAAACCTTAATATAAAATGATCTGATATATAAGTGTTTTGTAAGCATGTATTGCAATTCCTTCTATGTTCTAGTTTTCCCTCAGCATGGATCATCTAGACACTCTCACTAGTTGAAGCTTAAGACCTTTAAAGAACCTGAACATCAACTCAAATAAGCACAGATATGCAATATGTATAAAATAGTTATAACTGCACCTGGAATACAAAGTTAATTTAATACCTGTGTGCATAAAACCTTAAAGCCTTCTTAAAGCTATCTGTTACATTGTTAAAGCCTCGTCTTAGCCTGCTGCTCAAAATAACTTCCTGCTTTCACTTCTGCATACAACTTCCTGTCAGCCTGCAACTCAGTCTTTCTGAAAGAGACACTGTTTAACCCCTGAATGCAATATAAACTCCAGATTATATTATTAATGCAATGGTAATGATGACAATTATTTAACAATAGCAGTAAAATAATTTCCCTGCTCCACACTCCCTCTCTCGACCACCGGACGAAGCCCCCAAATGTTACAGTTATGCTTGGGTGTCCTGTAAGAAAATTCCAAAGACAGACAAAGCTAACCAGCCCAACAACAACCTTCTTTACTCCTCCAAAAACTACTTCTTACCACCATGCAGTTCAGGCAAGTACTGAGAAAAAGGAAAAAACAAAACAAAATGTCTTAATTTGAAAAAGCATTAATTAGATACGCAGATTGGATCTTTTTCTTTTTTTTCCTTTTTTCTTTTTTTTTTTAAACTGCCGTGCCAATACAAAACAAAAACAATACAAGCTTGTGTGCTCGTGCTCTTTTGTTCTTCAAAGTTTTCTATACCTCATAACTGATGCATAAAAATACAAGAGCAGTCTACTAAAAACAAACAAAAAAGATAGTAAGAGTAGAAAGTTGAGCAACAGTATGTAGAATGTAACCTTGTCTTCCAACTAAATCTTGGCTTCCTTCTCCCAATCACATCTTCACTGTCTTTACCTCTGCTGTTATTCCCCTTGCCATGTACAAACTCAGTTGTTGTCACCTCAAATATAAGGAGGCAGCTCCTGTTTTTGTCAAGCACAAATGTGTCATCAAAGGATGGTCAAAAACAGCACCGTTAATGAGTAGTACAGCTGCTGTGCCACTGGGATTGAACAAGAGGTGCTCCCTCTGCTGGCTCAATGCGGTACAAAGTGTCTGAAGGAGTTATACCGGCGAAAATAACATCTTTCAATTGCATGTTTGGTCCACAGGATGGCGCCTAGCTGGCAAGTCCTGTACATTGCATATTAAAAGTTGTTGCAAGTGCACTCACATGTATTTTTTGTGTAAAAGAGACACACACACACACACACACACACACACTCACACTCAGCGGCTCAGAGATGAGGGAAAAACAACAGAAATCAGGATAGATTTTAATGTCAGGAGATGCCCTGTGATGCTGGGGCCATTGTGTAAGATTGGAATGTGTACCAGTGGCTGGTGGGTGGTCCTTGAAGGTCCCGGGAGGAGGCGGCGAGGAGGCAGCGGGTGGCTGGGCTTGAGCTGTGGATCAGGGACGTCATTAATTCTGCCTGGTGCTGCGTGTGCCCTGTGCAGCTTGGATGTCTGCCGCTGACGCTCTGTGGTTCCTGTTCTGCTGATCTCCTGGTCCACACACGGCTTCAGGGTGCACTGTACAAGGGGAGAAGAAATGCATCATTGGTTACCAAAATAAAACAGTGTCTTTCTGCCTGTGTCATTCTGTTTGGTTTCTTTGAGCGTTTGTTTCTTAAATACACAGCAAGTGTCACTCTCTCTCTCTCTCTCTCTGTCACACACACACACACACACACACACACACACACACACACACAGAAGCAGAGCAGCTGCTGTGCCACTGGGATTGAACAAGAGGTGCTCCCTCTGCTGGCTCAATGCGGTACAAAGTGTCTGAAGGAGTTATACCGGCGAAAATAACATCTTTCAATTGCATGTTTGGTCCACAGGATGGCGCCTAGCTGGCAAGTCCTGTACATTGCATATTAAAAGTTGTTGCAAGTGCACTCACATGTATTTTTTGTATAAAAGAGACACACACACACACACACACACACACACACACACAAGCTGGTCAGCTGCTTTGCAACTCAACGCGGTACAAATCGACTTCTGTGCCTCTTTTTCTCTTTGGGTTTTCTGTGTGTTTTTTTAAATTTTTAAATCCACAGCAAGTGTCTCTCTCTCTCTCTCTGTCTGTCTCTCTGTCACACACACACACACACACACACACACACACACACACACACACTGAGGTCTGCAGTGCAACATTTGAATTACAGTGCTTTGAATCTCTCTCTCTCTCCCTCTCTCCGTCTGTCTGTCTGTCTGTCTCACACACACACACACACACACACACACACACACACACACACACACACACACAGTGAGGTCTGCAGTGCAACTGGGATTTAACAAGAGGGGCTCCCTCTGCTGCAATTGCATCTGTGGTCCACCGGAGGGCGACCAGCTGGGACGTCCTGTGCTTTGCATATTAAAGTTTTTGCAAGCGCATTGACATGTGTTTTTTGTGTAAAAGAGAGAGAGAGACACACACACACACAGAAGCTGGTCAGCTGCTTTGCAACTGGGATTGAACCAGAGGTGCTCCCTCTTCTGGCTTTTTCTTATGCACACTATTAAAAAAAGTTGGGCGCACCCAAATCAGCGTTCAAAGATTGATGGCTCCCTGTCAGAGCACTGGCTATGAATTTCAGATCGATCAGGCCTTAACTTGACAAAAAAGTTATCAATCGTTCTTTTCATCTTTTCTCATTGCCCACGGTCAGTTATATCCACTTCTGTCGGTCCTAGGATATTCACAAGGCCTGTGTATCATCACTGATTTCTATAATCCACTTGATTCCGCTTCACAAGGTCCAGATTCGATTTGGTGCAATTTTTACTCAGAAAGTGAGAGATCTTATAATTCTGATCATTTATCAGTACTGACACTAAACTTTATCAGAGATGTGACCATCACAGCACATGCCGTTGTGTCAAAGTAACTGAGAATAAAATAAAATAAAAAACATAAAGGAGATTTTCCTGGCATGGATTTTATAGCAGATAACCTTAAAAATATTCTGCAATTATACCTAATTTGAAAAAGTTTACATTTCTTCAGTATTAAACAGCAGAAATTAAGCTTTCTTATCCGACGTCATTTAAGTACAAAGGAAAGAAAAGACAGCGGCCGCCAGCGCTGTAAACAACGGTAGACTGATGGGTAATAAGCGAATGAGTAATGCAGAAAACACATGTTTGAGATGGGAAACTTTTCTTGAAGTTTCTCTCACAGTTCACGCACAGCTGTGCGTGAACTGTGGGTTTTATCGTGTTGGAAGCAAAACAGCAAAAGTAAGAAGGAATTAAGGATGATATTAGCCCCCACGCCGACTAAGCTAATTCTGATGCGTCGGTCCGCTCTGTTTACGTCTTCGTGTGGAATGCGTTTCCTGCTCTCATTCGCTGGTTGTTGTTGAAATAGTTTTGTGAGCTTTAACCTGAGATTCTGGCGTTTCTGGTAAAACACATTTATATTCATTCAATTCAGGATTTAATGAATCGATATCGCTTCATTCAAGCTACTCACCTGTCTATATCCACCTCCACTTCCAGCTGGACCACGGACAGAGGTCCCGCCCCTGACTATCTCTGATTGGTTTAGACCACGAAGGGGAATCACGTGTGTCTGTTGTTGATCACATGGACGTCTGTGGCAAATTTTACAAACACTTCTCATAATGAACGAACTCAGGAGGGTTAGGGTTAGGGATGAGGTAAAGCAGGCCCCCCTAAAGGGTCCTGGGTGCACTGTCCATCAATGGGGGCAGGAAGATGGAGACCCTGCCCGGGTGTTCAAAAAATTGCCCATATCTTGGGTGAAGTAGCTCGGGGCCCACGTGACGTTTCGGCGGAGTAGTGCCTTCTTCAGACTGGCCCGGCTTAATTGTGACTCTGTCAGGTAAGACCTTTCTTTTTTCCTTTTATACAGGTTTGCAACAAGTAAGTATTTCTTTGTTTTAATTTTTTCTCTTTTCCCTTTCTTTACAGGTTTTTTCTTTAAGTGCTTTTCTTTTTCCTTTTATACAGGTTTTTAGGACAGGTAAGTATTTCCTTTCTCTCTTTTACAGGTTTTTTTCTTAAGTGTTTTTCTCTTTCCTTTTATACAGGTTTAGCGGCAGGTAAGTATTTTTTAATTTTTCTACAGGTAAGTATTTTTTTATTTTATTTTTTCTCTAGGGTTTTTGTTTCCTTCCTTTACAGGCTCCCCTAGGGCTTTTTTCCTTCTAAGGTTTAAGTTTCAAACCCCCCCTGGTTAGGGTTAGAGTTTGGACCTCAGGCAGGGGCATCTCCCACCCCCACGAGGGTTAGGGGGGTTAGGGTTAGGGATGAGGTAAAGCAGGCCCCCCTAAAGGGTCCTGGGTGCACTGTCCATCAACGGGGGCAGGAAGATGGAGACCCTGCCCGGGTGTTCAAAAAATTGCCCATATCTTGGGTGAAGTAGCTCGGGGCCCACGTGACGTTTCGGCGGAGTACTTTCTTTCTTTTTCTTTTTTTCTCCTCTTTTTTTTCTTTTTCTTTTTTTCCAAATGGGGGAGAAAGAACAACAAAATGTAAAATCTCACATTAAAATGTTCACGTTTTGATGTGAAAGGTGTCTCTGAAGTAACGTAGTCGGCATCGAGAGCGGTTCCCATTCATAATTACAACAATACGAAAACTAAAAATCTTGGCATTTCTTCTCGTCTTTTTTGTCTCCTTTGGTGAAAGATCAAAGTGACATTTTGGGACAACAAACCAGTTTGGGTTTTTTTGTTTTGTTTTTTTGTAATGACATGACAATACAGAACTGTGTAAACTCTGGTCCGCTGTTCCTCTTTGCTCACCACATGTACTGAGTCCAAATCTTGGGTGGATGTAAAAGCACAAACTGCAAAAAACAAACAAAAGAACAAAAAAATAAAGAAGCAGTCAGTCCGCACAGCTTCATCACCTGGTCCCTCTGTGTGGCAGAGACCTGCCAATCTCTGCACAACAGTTCACACCATAGTTTTTTCTCCCTATTTTTTCTGGTCACGAATAAAGTCGCCAATCCCTTTTACGAGTCCGTGTTCAAAGTGGCTCACAGAAAGAGGATCCAGAGTGCTCTCAGTACTTGGCAGCACCTGTGTGCTGGTGTCATGTCCAGAATAAGAGGCAGGTCAGCTAGAAGGTCACAGTTGCAGTGCTCTTGTTTTGAAAGGTCATTGTCTGGATGCTGGAAAGGATTTTCCTCTGATGCCCAGCCAAAGTCACACCCATGTGCAGCAGATCCTGTGTGGTGATTGGGGCCAGCTGGTCCACTGAGTTGAAGCCAGCCTGAAGGAAACTGTCTTCGTAACGCTCCATCTTGATGGCCCTAAGCCAATCCCCCACCGAAGCACACGGCGGGAGAGCTAAAGGTGCGCGCTGGTCCAGCAGGGGGTAGGACGGGTGTTGAGGTAAGACCAGGCCCGGCTATTGCCGGAGCCTGAGGTGCACGGTCCATCAATGGGATTGGGAACGGTGCCCCCTATTCAAAAAATTACCCTTAGCGGGTGTAGTGCACTGCCGTTGGGCCATCGCGACGTTTCGGCTGGGTATAGCCTTCCTCAGGCTGGCCCAACGTCTCTCTGTGTTCTTTTCTGTTTCTGTCTTTCTGTTGCCACTCAGGGCCTTTTATACTGGGCTGTCTCCGCCCCTTTTTTTCCAGACATTTCTTTTTTCTAATTCTTTTCTTTGTCTTTTCTGTTTCTCAGTTTTTACGTGACTCTCCCTTTTTCTATCTTTCTCTGTGTTTCGTCTTTCAACTTTACCCCTTGGTTCATTTGTTTTTTTCTCTATGTTTTTTTCTTTCTTTTACATGGCACCCCCTGCATTTTAGACATCCCGTCCTGTGTTCTTATGTTCTCTTTAATGGCACCCCCTTCCTTTATATCCTTTCCAGTTTTTCTTGTTTGTGTCACTTGTTCCTTCTTGTCTTTTAGGGTTAGGGTTAGGGGTTAGGGTAGGGGAATTGATTCCTCCTACGAGGGTAGAAGGAGGGTTAGGGTTGAAGAAAAGAACCTGTCCCTCCCGAAGGAGGAACAGGGCGTGCACGGGCCATCAACCCCGATGGTCCGCAGCCTCACATCCCTCTACCTCCATAATTGATTTTTAATTTGAAAGGTAAGTATTTCTTTTTTTACAGGTTTGCAAAGGTAGGTATTCTTTTTTTGCAGGTTCCCAATTTTTCCGTTACTTTGGCTTGTTTCCAATATTTCTTTTTTTACAGGTTTGCAAAGGTAGGTATTCTTTTTTTGCAGGTTCCCAATTTTTCCGTTACTTTGGCTTGTTTCCAATAAAGTGTTTTCAATCCCAATTTGTTTTCTGTGTGGTTTTTAATTTTGTTTTGAGTTCTCTCTAATTTGAGTTGTTAAGGAAAATCAATAAAACATGAATTAAAACATGAAATAAAATCCCCCAAAAATAACAAACTAAAATAACAAACTAACGTAAAGTTGAAAAAATTAAATGAGTATGCCCTTGTCGCGACGTTTCGAAGTTGTTTCTTCTTCCTCAGGCGAGGGCATACTGAAGAGCACTGGGTTTGAGGCTCCTATTTATACTCTCCCCTCTGATCCCGCCTCCTTGGCTTTCTTTGGCTTTCTTGTAATATCTTTTTTTAGCTGTTTGCTTTTTTCCAATTCTGCCAGACTTTTTGGCTCTCATTTTTCCTTTTTTCTTTCTTTCTTCCTTTCCAGTCTTCTCCTCTTTCCCCTTTTGACTTTTCCTTTTTCATCATCCTTTTCTTCCCTTCTCTTGACCTCTGCCTTTTTTTTTCTTGCTTTAAATTAAGTTTCATTTTGACAAAGTGTAGTTGCAGAACAAAAGTCATTGAAGTACAATATATTAAACTGTGAAAAAAAGGAAAACTGACAAAAACGTCTTCACAATCTTTAGATTAATATGGAAGATCATAATTTAACATAAAAGAAAATATATTCTATTGTTCATTATCCAGATAAATACAAAAAACAAAATTAACAAAAAATGCATATGATCACCAATAATTCTTGACCTCTGCCCTTTACCCTTCCTTTTGGCCTACATCTGACCACTTTCTCTTCCGAATTTTGGGCTACTACAATGCCGACTTGGCTTTAATACTACACTCTCAACCCTGCTTGGGGAGGACTCAACCCGACTTGGGGAGTAAATTTAGAAAGGAGATGTGACTTTGGGTTAGGCTTTAGGTTTCAGCTGGGATTAGGATTACTTGGGCTTCAGATCCAGTACTTGGGTAAGGTTTAAGATTTAATTTCCAGGAAAGAAGTAGAGTTAGGGTTAGGGTTAGTGTTAGGGTTAGGGGGTAATAGCCAGAATTTGACGGAATAAAATGGAATAACTGGGAAAGTAAGTGTCGTAGAGGGATGAAAGTTGTGTCTACGGGGGGGTTTCGGGGTGCTCCGGACACCCTGGTGAAGACCCCATGTCGATAGCACCAACGGTTCTGGACTTGGTGTAAATGGGTCCAAATTTGACGGAATAAAAAGGTCAAAGTGGCAGATAGGAGTGTCCGATCGGGCCGATTCCACCACCACTGTACTCAGCAGGCCCTGCCGGGTCGTTAGACACGCAGCATGGCAGGGATCGGTGACATAACATGTAGCAGTTTCCCTTCACAGAAGCGTCTGCAGCAGGTGGGTGGAGGAGGAGGCAGCAGAACCAGGCCTTTGGAGCAGTGTGTCATCTCCTGGTCCTGATGCTTTGAATCTCCCTCTCTGTCTGTCTGTCTGTCTGTCACACACACACACACACACACACAGAAGCTGGTCAAGTGCTGTGCAACTGGGATTGCACCTGTCGTCCACAGGAGGGCGCCTAGCTGGGAAGTCCAGTACATTCCATATTAAAGTTGTTGCAAGTGCATTTTTTGTGTAAAAGACAGACACAGACACACACACACACACACACACACACACACACACACACACTGTAAGGTCTGAAGTGCAAAATTTGAATTACATTCCTTTGTATCTCTCCCTCTCTCTCTCTCTCTCTCTCTCTCTCTGTCAACACACACACACACACACACACACACACACACACAGTAAGGTCTGAAGTGCAAAATTTGAATTACATTCCTTTGTATCTCTCCCTCTCTCTCTCTCTCTCTCTCTGTCAACACACACACACACACACACACACACACACAGAGTAAGGTCTGAAGTGCAAAATTTGAATTACATTCCTTTGTATCTCTCCCTCTCTCTCTCTCTCTCTCTCTCTCTCTCTCTCTCTGTCTCTCTCTCTCTCTGTCAACACACACACACACACACACTCACACACACACCAAAGCACACAGACAGAAGCTGGTCACAACTGCTGTGCAACTGGGATTGAACCAGGGGGGCTCCCTCTGCTGGCTCAATGCGGTAAAAGTGTCAGAAGCTGTTAGATATCTGCTTTTGACAATCAATTGCACCTGTCATCCACAGGAGGGCGCCTAGCTGGGAAGTCCAGTACATTCCATATTAAAGTTGTTGCAAGTGCATTTTTTGTGTAAAAGACAGACACACACACACACACACACACACACACACACACACACACACACTGTAAGGTCTGAAGTGCAAAATTTGAATTACATTCCTTTGTATCTCTCCCTCTCTCCCTCTCTCTCTCTCTCTCTCTCTCTCTCTCTCTCTCTCTCTGTCAACACACACACACACACACACACACACACACACACACACACACACACACTGTAAGGTCTGAAGTGCAAAATTTGAATTACATTCCTTTGTATCTCTCCCTCTCTCTCTCTCTCTGTCTCTCTCTCTCTCTCTCTGTCAACACACACACACACACACACGCTCAATGGAGTATAAAATAAAGACCGGGGCAGTTCTCTCACTGGAGTCTCTTAGAGTGGAGGCTGCCCTTGCTAGCAAGAAGTTCTGTGTGTTTCTCTTCTCTGAGTCTTTACTGAAGAAGTGTTTTATAACATTTTCCTTAACAACTGACATGTGTTTTTTGTGTAAAAGAGAGAGAGACACACACACACACACACACACACACACACACACACACACACACACTCACACTCAGCGGCTCAGAGATGAGGGAAAAACAACAGAAATCAGGATAGATTTTAATGTCAGGAGATGCCCTGTGATGCTGGGGCCATTGTGTAAGATTGGAATGTGTACCAGTGGCTGGTGGGTGGTCCTTGAAGGTCCCAGGAGGAGGCGGCGAGGAGGCAGCGGGTGGCTGGGCTTGAGCTGTGGATCAGGGACGTCATTAATTCTGCCTGGTGCTGCGTGTGCCCTGTGCAGCTTGGATGTCTGCCGCTGACGCTCTGTGGTTCCTGTTCTGCTGATCTCCTGGTCCACACACGGCTTCAGGGTGCACTGTACAAGGGAAGAAGAAATGCATCATTGGTTACCAAAATAAAACAGTGTCTTTCTGCCTGTGTCATTCTGTTTGGTTTCTTTGAGCGTTTGTTTCTTAAATACACAGCAAGTGTCACTCTCTCTCTCTCTCTCTCTCTCACACACACACACACACACACACACACACACACACACACCAAAGCACACACACACACACACACACACACACACACACACACACACACACACACACACACACACACACACAGACACTGTGAGGTCTGCAGTTCAAAATTTGAATCTCAGAGCTTGGTGTTTTTGTCTCCCTCCAGTGGACAAATGCAGGTATGATGAGGGTTGGTTAGGTTAGGGGGTAATAGCCAGAGCTTGACGGAATAAAATGGAATAACTGGGAAAGTAAGTGTCGTAGAGGGATGAAAGTGGTGTCTACGGGGGGGTTTCGGGGTGCTCCGGACACCCTGGTGAAGACCCCATGTCGATAGCACCAACGGTTCTGGACTTGGTGTAAATGGGTCCAAATTTGACGGAATAAAAAGGTCAAAGTGGCAGATAGGAGTGTCCGATCGGGCCGATTCCACCACCACTGTACTCAGCAGGCCCTGCCGGGTCGTTCGACACGCAGCATGGCAGGGATCGGTGACATAACATGTAGCAGTTTCCCTTCACAGAAGCGTCTGCAGCAGGTGGGTGGAGGAGGAGGCAGCAGAACCAGGCCTTTGGAGCACTGTGTCATCTCCTGGTCCTGATGCTTTGAATCTCCCTCTCTGTCTGTCTGTCTGTCTGTCTGTCACACACACACACACACACACACAGAAGCTGGTCAAGTGCTGTGCAACTGGGATTGCACCTGTCGTCCACAGGAGGGCGCCTAGCTGGGAAGTCCAGTACATTCCATATTAAAGTTGTTGCAAGTGCATTTTTTGTGTAAAAGACAGACAGACACACACACACACACACACACACACACACACACACACACACACACACACACACACAGTAAGGTCTGAAGTGCAAAATTTGAATTACATTCCTTTGTATCTCTCCCTCTCTCTCTCTCTCTCTCTCTCTGTCTCTCTCTCTCTCTCTCTGTCAACACACACACACACACACACACACTCACACACACCAAAGCACACAGACAGAAGCTGGTCACAACTGCTGTGCAACTGGGATTGAACCAGGGGGGCTCCCTCTGCTGGCTCAATGCGGTACAAAGTGTCAGAAGCTGTTAGATATCTGCTTTTGACAATCAATTGCACCTGTCATCCACAGGAGGGCGCCTAGCTGGGAAGTCCAGTACATTCCATATTAAAGTTGTTGCAAGTGCATTTTTTGTGTAAAAGACAGACACACACACACACACACACACACACACACACACACACACACACACACACACACTGTAAGGTCTGAAGTGCAAAATTTGAATTACATTCCTTTGTATCTCTCCCTCTCTCTCTCTCTCTCTCTCTCTCTGTCTCTCTCTCTCTCTCTCTCTCTCTGTCAACACACACACACACACACACACACACACACACACACACTCAATGGAGTATAAAATAAAGACCGGGGCAGTTCTCTCACTGGAGTCTCTTAGAGTGGAGGCTGCCCTTGCTAGCAAGAAGTTCTGTGTGTTTCTCTTCTCTGAGTCTTTACTGAAGAAGTGTTTTATAACATTTTCCTTAACAACTGACATGTGTTTTTTGTGTAAAAGAGAGAGAGACACACACACACACACACACACACACACACACACACACACACACACACACACACACACACTCACACTCACAGGCTCAGAGATGAGGGAAAAACAACAGAAATCAGGATAGATTTTAATGTCAGGAGATGCCCTGTGATGCTGGGGCCATTGTGTAAGATTGGAATGTGTACCAGTGGCTGGTGGGTGGTCCTTGAAGGTCCCGGGAGGAGGCGGCGAGGAGGCAGCGGGTGGCTGGGCTTGAGCTGTGGATCAGGGACGTCATTAATTCTGCCTGGTGCTGCGTGTGCCCTGTGCAGCTTGGATGTCTGCCGCTGACGCTCTGTGGTTCCTGTTCTGCTGATCTCCTGGTCCACACACGGCTTCAGGGTGTACTGTACAAGGGGAGAAGAAATGCATCATTGGTTACCAAAATAAAACAGTGTCTTTCTGCCTGTGTCATTCTGTTTGGTTTCTTTGAGCGTTTGTTTCTTAAATACACAGCAAGTGTCACTCTCTCTCTCTCTCTGTCACACACACACACACACACACACACACACACACACACACACACACACACACACAGACACTGTGAGGTCTGCAGTTCAAAATTTGAATCTCAGAGCTTGGTGTTTTTGTCTCCCTCCAGTGGACAAATGCAGGTATGATGAGGGTTGGTTAGGTTAGGGGGTAATAGCCAGAGCTTGACGGAATAAAATGGAATAACTGGGAAAGTAAGTGTCGTAGAGGGATGAAAGTGGTGTCTACGGGGGGGTTTCGGGGTGCTCCGGACACCCTGGTGAAGACCCCATGTCGATAGCACCAACGGTTCTGGACTTGGTGTAAATGGGTCCAAATTTGACGGAATAAAAAGGTCAAAGTGGCAGATAGGAGTGTCCGATCGGGCCGATTCCACCACCACTGTACTCAGCAGGCCCTGCCGGGTCGTTCGACACGCAGCATGGCAGGGATCGGTGACATAACATGTAGCAGTTTCCCTTCACAGAAGCGTCTGCAGCAGGTGGGTGGAGGAGGAGGCAGCAGAACCAGGCCTTTGGAGCACTGTGTCATCTCCTGGTCCTGATGCTTTGAATCTCCCTCTCTGTCTGTCTGTCTGTCTGTCTGTCACACACACACACACACACACAGAAGCTGGTCAAGTGCTGTGCAACTGGGATTGCACCTGTCGTCCACAGGAGGGCGCCTAGCTGGGAAGTCCAGTACATTCCATATTAAAGTTGTTGCAAGTGCATTTTTTGTGTAAAAGACAGACACACACACACACACACACACACACACACACACACACACACACAGTAAGGTCTGAAGTGCAAAATTTGAATTACATTCCTTTGTATCTCTCCCTCTCTCTCTCTCTCTCTCTCTCTCTCTCTCTCTGTCTCTCTCTCTCTCTCTCTGTCAACACACACACACACACACACACACACTCACACACACCAAAGCACACAGACAGAAGCTGGTCACAACTGCTGTGCAACTGGGATTGAACCAGGGGGGCTCCCTCTGCTGGCTCAATGCGGTACAAAGTGTCAGAAGCTGTTAGATATCTGCTTTTGACAATCAATTGCACCTGTCATCCACAGGAGGGCGCCTAGCTGGGAAGTCCAGTACATTCCATATTTATTAAAGTTGTTGCAAGTGCATTTTTTGTGTAAAAGACAGACACACACACACACACACACACACACACACTGTAAGGTCTGAAGTGCAAAATTTGAATTACATTCCTTTGTATCTCTCCCTCTCTCTCTCTCTCTCTCTCTCTCTCTGTCTCTCTCTCTCTCTCTCTCTCTCTGTCAACACACACACACACACACACACACACACACACACACACACACACACACACACACACACACACTGTAAGGTCTGAAGTGCAAAATTTGAATTACATTCCTTTGTATCTCTCCCTCTCTCTCTCTCTCTCTGTCTCTCTCTCTCTCTCTCTGTCAACACACACACACACACACACACGCACACACACACGCTCAATGGAGTATAAAATAAAGACCGGGGCAGTTCTCTCACTGGAGTCTCTTAGAGTGGAGGCTGCCCTTGCTAGCAAGAAGTTCTGTGTGTTTCTCTTCTCTGAGTCTTTACTGAAGAAGTGTTTTATAACATTTTCCTTAACAACTGACATGTGTTTTTTGTGTAAAAGAGAGAGAGACACACACACACACACACACACACACACACACACACACACACACACACACTCACACTCAGCGGCTCAGAGATGAGGGAAAAACAACAGAAATCAGGATAGATTTTAATGTCAGGAGATGCCCTGTGATGCTGGGGCCATTGTGTAAGATTGGAATGTGTACCAGTGGCTGGTGGGTGGTCCTTGAAGGTCCCAGGAGGAGGTGGCGAGGAGGCAGCGGGTGGCTGGGCTTCGGCCTTGGCCCAGGAACGTCATTTATTCTGCGTGGTGCCGCGTGTGCCCTGTGCAGCTTCGATGTGTGCGGCTGACGCTCTGTGGTTCCTGTTCCTGTCATAAAAGGCCCTGTACAAGGGGATAAGAAATGCATCATTGGTTACCAAAATAAAACAGTGTCTTTCTGCCTGTGTCATTCTGTTTGGTTTCTTTGAGCGTTTGTTTCTTAAATACACAGCAAGTGTCACTCTCTCTCTCTCTCTCTCTGTCACACACACACACACACACACACACACACCAAAGCACACACACCAAAGCGCGCACACACACACACACACACACACACACCAAAGCGCGCACACACACACACACACACACACACACACAGACACAGACACTGTGAGGTTTGCAGTGCAAAATTTGAATTTTAGTGCATGGTGATTTGTCTCCCTCCAGTGGCCCACGGCAGGTATGATGAGGCTTAAATGATAGGTTATGGGGAAAAAGCCAGGAGAGGATGGGACAAAAGTGGAATAACTGAAAAAGTAAGAGGTGTAGAGGGCTGATGTTGGTGTCTAGGTGGGGGTTTTGGTGGGTGCCGGACGCTGTGGCGAAGAGGCCACGCCGATGGCTTCTTCGGTTCTGGAGATATGGCGAATCGGACCAAAAAGGATGGGACAAAACGGTCCCAGTCGGAGAAAGGAAGGTGCAGAGGGCCTGGGTCCACCACCACTGTACTCAGCAGGCCCTGCCGGGTCGTTCGACACGCAGCATGGCAGGGATCGGTGACATAACATGTAGCAGTTTCCCTTCACAGAAGCGTCTGCAGCAGGTGGGTGGAGGAGGAGGCAGCAGAACCAGGCCTTTGGAGCACTGTGTCATCTCCTGGTCCTGATGCTTTGATTCTCCCTCTCTGTCTGTCTGTCTGTCACACACACACACACACACACACACACACACACACACACACACACAGAAGCTGGTCAAGTGCTGTGCAACTGGGATTGCACCTGTCGTCCACAGGAGGGCGCCTAGCTGGGAAGTCCAGTACATTCCATATTAAAGTTGTTGCAAGTGCATTTTTTGTGTAAAAGACAGACACACACACACACACACACACACACACAGTAAGGTCTGAAGTGCAAAATTTGAATTACATTCCTTTGTATCTCTCCCTCTCTCTCTCTCTCTCTCTCTCTCTCTCTCTGTCTCTCTCTCTCTCTCTCTGTCTCTCTGTCTCTCTCTCTGTCAACACACACACACACACACACACTCACACACACCAAAGCACACAGACAGAAGCTGGTCACAACTGCTGTGCAACTGGGATTGAACCAGGGGGGCTCCCTCTGCTGGCTCAATGCGGTACAAAGTGTCAGAAGCTGTTAGATATCTGCTTTTGACAATCAATTGCACCTGTCATCCACAGGAGGGCGCCTAGCTGGGAAGTCCAGTACATTCCATATTAAAGTTGTTGCAAGTGCATTTTTTGTGTAAAAGACAGACACACACACACACACACACACACACACACACACACACACACACACACACACTGTAAGGTCTGAAGTGCAAAATTTGAATTACATTCCTTTGTATCTCTCCCTCTCTCTCTCTCTCTCTCTCTCTCTGTCTCTCTCTCTCTCTCTCTCTCTCTGTCAACACACACACACACACACACACACACACACACACACACACACTCAATGGAGTATAAAATAAAGACCGGGGCAGTTCTCTCACTGGAGTCTCTTAGAGTGGAGGCTGCCCTTGCTAGCAAGAAGTTCTGTGTGTTTCTCTTCTCTGAGTCTTTACTGAAGAAGTGTTTTATAACATTTTCCTTAACAACTGACATGTGTTTTTTGTGTAAAAGAGAGAGAGACACACACACACACACACACACACTCACACTCAGCGGCTCAGAGATGAGGGAAAAACAACAGAAATCAGGATAGATTTTAATGTCAGGAGATGCCCTGTGATGCTGGGGCCATTGTGTAAGATTGGAATGTGTACCAGTGGCTGGTGGGTGGTCCTTGAAGGTCCCGGGAGGAGGCGGCGAGGAGGCAGCGGGTGGCTGGGCTTGAGCTGTGGATCAGGGACGTCATTAATTCTGCCTGGTGCTGCGTGTGCCCTGTGCAGCTTGGATGTCTGCCGCTGACGCTCTGTGGTTCCTGTTCTGCTGATCTCCTGGTCCACACACGGCTTCAGGGTGTACTGTACAAGGGGAGAAGAAATGCATCATTGGTTACCAAAATAAAACAGTGTCTTTCTGCCTGTGTCATTCTGTTTGGTTTCTTTGAGCGTTTGTTTCTTAAATACACAGCAAGTGTCACTCTCTCTCTCTCTCTGTCACACACACACACACACACACACACACACACACACACACACACACACACACACACACACACACACAGACACTGTGAGGTCTGCAGTTCAAAATTTGAATCTCAGAGCTTGGTGTTTTTGTCTCCCTCCAGTGGACAAATGCAGGTATGATGAGGGTTGGTTAGGTTAGGGGGTAATAGCCAGAGCTTGACGGAATAAAATGGAATAACTGGGAAAGTAAGTGTCGTAGAGGGATGAAAGTGGTGTCTACGGGGGGGTTTCGGGGTGCTCCGGACACCCTGGTGAAGACCCCATGTCGATAGCACCAACGGTTCTGGACTTGGTGTAAATGGGTCCAAATTTGACGGAATAAAAAGGTCAAAGTGGCAGATAGGAGTGTCCGATCGGGCCGATTCCACCACCACTGTACTCAGCAGGCCCTGCCGGGTCGTTCGACACGCAGCATGGCAGGGATCGGTGACATAACATGTAGCAGTTTCCCTTCACAGAAGCGTCTGCAGCAGGTGGGTGGAGGAGGAGGCAGCAGAACCAGGCCTTTGGAGCACTGTGTCATCTCCTGGTCCTGATGCTTTGAATCTCCCTCTCTGTCTGTCTGTCTGTCTGTCTGTCACACACACACACACACACACACAGAAGCTGGTCAAGTGCTGTGCAACTGGGATTGCACCTGTCGTCCACAGGAGGGCGCCTAGCTGGGAAGTCCAGTACATTCCATATTAAAGTTGTTGCAAGTGCATTTTTTGTGTAAAAGACAGACACACACACACACACACACACACACACACACACACACACACACACAGTAAGGTCTGAAGTGCAAAATTTGAATTACATTCCTTTGTATCTCTCCCTCTCTCTCTCTCTCTCTCTCTCTCTCTCTCTCTGTCTCTCTCTCTCTCTCTCTGTCAACACACACACACACACACACACACACTCACACACACCAAAGCACACAGACAGAAGCTGGTCACAACTGCTGTGCAACTGGGATTGAACCAGGGGGGCTCCCTCTGCTGGCTCAATGCGGTACAAAGTGTCAGAAGCTGTTAGATATCTGCTTTTGACAATCAATTGCACCTGTCATCCACAGGAGGGCGCCTAGCTGGGAAGTCCAGTACATTCCATATTAAAGTTGTTGCAAGTGCATTTTTTGTGTAAAAGACAGGGTTAGGGTTAGGGTTAGGGTTAGGGGTTAGGGTTAGGGTTAGGGTTAGGGTTAGGGTTAGGGTTAGGGTTAGGGGGTTAGGGGGTTAGGGTTAGGGGGTTAGGGTTAGGGGGTTAGGGTTAGGGGGTTAGGGTTAGGGGGTTAGGGTTAGGGTTAGGGTTAGGGTTAGGGGTTAGGGTTAGGGTTAGGGTTAGGGGTTAGGGTTAGGGGGTTAGGGTTAGGAGAGGGTAAGGTGGGGGCCCGATTGGGTCCCAATGCACAGGCCATCCTTGCTCCCGGCTCAAGGAACCATGTCCCCGATTTGGTGCCCTGAAAAGGGATTGTTTTAGCATCCTGAGCATGAGGCCTCCAGATGGGGAGGGAGGGGAGGAGGGAGGGAGGGAGAGCGAGAGAAAAGGGTGAGGGAGAGGGAGAACGGGGAGGGAGGGGGGGGGGGGGGGGGGGAAAGGAGAGGAGGGTTTTTGGGGTCAAGGGTCAAACCAATATGGGGTTCAAGGTGGTTAGGGTCAGGATTGAATTCAGGGCTGGGCATCAAAGATGAGGTTAAATCCAGCGCAGGTTTCGAGCCGGTTAAGGTTAGGATAAAACCTCATGGTCAGGGTGCTTCAGCAAATATATACAGAGACCGGTGGAATGATGATAACAGCAATAATGATGATGAGTATAACAAGCATGGCAACAAGCATAGCAACAACAAGACACTAATAAACAACAATTATGTACACTGTGTGGATTTTATGTCCCTTTAAAAACTTTTTTCATTTAACCCCTTAGGGTGTACAGTGTCTAATTTGGCAATCCAGCCTCTTTCAGCCTTCCTCCTCTGCTGAGCTGTCCATCTGGGGTTTGCCTGTATCACTGTTGCTTTGACCGATTTCCAGCCGTGTGACAGGAAGTGTTTCACCAAATGTGTGTGTGTGTTCCTTTTCCTTAACACATTGTACCTGTGCTGGGTGAATCTGGTCAGAAGTGTGTTGCCTGTCTCACCAACATATTGGATGCCACATTGGCTGCAAGTAATCACATAAATACAGTTCCTGGAGCGTGGGGTACCGTTACATTGTGAGTGGAATACATTTCCATTTGAGAAGCTGCGCAGCCATGTTTGGTGCTTAAAAAATTGCCCCTGGTCTCTGAGTTTGGGCTCAGAGAGAGGTGAAAGTTTTGCCTTAATGAGGAAATCCCTCAGGTTTTTATTCCTCTTAAAGGCCGCTATCACCTTATGATCACCCAGTAATTGGGTTTTCTGGACAAGATCTTGAAAGTTGTTCTTAATCACTCTGATCAGTTTACATGTTGATGGGGCATATGTCACAATCACTGGTAGGATAGGGGTCAGATCAATAGGTTTGGTCTGTAGGAATGATTTAAAACATTTCCTAAGGAAAGAACGACAGTACCCCCTAGTGGCGAGAGCTGCAAATAGAATTTTGGTCGCTGCTCTGAAATCACTCCGCTGGGTGCAGATTCTGTGGAATCGCAATAATTGGGACTTAATTAGACCAGCAAAGGTATGTTTCGGGTGGAAGCTTGTTTTATATAACAATGCATGCGTGTCCGTGGGTTTGAAAAACACTTTAATGTCCAATTTGTGGGTCTGTGAAAAATTTGGGCCTTTAAAGGTGGTTGTGTCCAAGAAGTCAATTGTAGAGTCGCTAATTGTGGATTTAAGTTTAATTGAGTCATTGTGATCATTCAGAGTGGTTAGAAACGTTTCAAAATCTTGTTCAGAATGAGGCCATACTCCCCAGATGTCATCAAGAAACCTGTAATAATACAGCGGTTTTTTATTACATTTTGCCAGGGCTGCAGTTTCCCATTCAGCCATGAATATGTTGGCGTATGCTGGGGCAAATTTCTTACCCATGGCTGTCCCTTTTATTTGTAAGAAGTAGTCCCCGTTGAACTCAAAGTCATTTCTTGTCAGATTGATTTCCAATAATTGCAATAATTCTTTTTCTGGCCTTTTCTTTTCTGGATATTTGTGGAAAATATTCCTAATGGAGTTCATTCCCTCCTTAATATCAATATTGGTATAAAGGCTGTCAATGTCAATCGAGAAAAGAAATGAGTTTGGGGGTACCTCTGCCTGTTTCACCTTCTCCACAAAGTCATATGTGTCTTTAATATAACTGTCATGCTTTGTGGACAAGGGGTTCAGGAAAAAGTCCAGATATTCTGCTGTGTGGTATGTTTCACTTTCACAATCAGATACAATGGGACGCCCGGGAGGCACCTGGAATGGTACAGACCACTTTGCCGGGTCTTTGTGGATTTTGGGAAGCAAATAAAACAGCCTTCCTCTTGGCTCAGAGGAGCCCAATAAATAGTTTTTCTGTTTCATATTAATGAATTTCTTTTGATAAAGATTATTAATTATTTTCTCCACAATAGGCAGTGTGTCCAAATAGATGGGTTTCTTCAATTTTGAGTAGTATGTTGTATCATTTAGTTGTCTGTAGCCCTCCTGTATATATTGATCTCTGTCCAGGATGACCACAGCACTTCCTTTGTCTGCCGGTTTTATAATTATTTGTTTATTTTCTCTTAGTTCTTTTAGAGCTTTGGTTTCTTCTCCCTTTAAGTTAGGTTTGATGCGGTCAATGTGGAAATGATTATCAAAATATTCATAATCAGCTTTCACCAAGGTGGACACCTCATGTGGAAGCTGACCCAAGGGAGGAGACCAATTAGATTTGGGAGTGAAGGGTTGGATTTCTGTGTCAGATTTATCTCCATAATGTATAGCCAATTTGACCCTTCTGTGATATTGTTGAATGTCGTATCTACATTGTAATAGGAAATTTTTATTGTGGCCCTTTGTGGGAATAAAATTAAGGCCCCTACTTAAAAGGGTCCGCTGAGCAGTGGAAGGCTGAAAGTGTTTAGATAAATTGATGACACTGTTGCAATTGACATCACTTACCCCCTCCCTGTTAGCTGGGTTCACGGGGATACAACATTTACATAGTTGCTCCAATGCTCCAACATACACATCGCTGTCTTATCAGTCCAATGGATATTGTCCTTTTCTGTGTGGAACATTGAATCAGGAAGAGTGGGTATGTGTTCGTCCAGACCTGCAATAAAAGTGTTCAAATGTAGCAGTGTTTCCTGCTCATTCCGGGGCAGAGTTGAGGAAAAGTTAATAGCTGGAATGTAGATGTCGGCCTCAGGAAATCTTTCCTGGGCTGTCTGCAGTGCCTTTTTCAGCTCTGTGACCGGTGTGTCTTTGTCTCTTTGTGACCTATTGTTTAGGCCAAAAGATAACACCAGTGTTTCCAAATCTTCGTCGCAGGTCGCTTTTTCCAAAAGGGCTTGTGCGTGGCACCATTTCGCCCCGGGAAAACTGTCAATTTGTATTCCTGGTGCTGAAAAGGATGGGAGTTTACACACATTTGAGTCACCCATGATGAGTGATGTTTCTCTGATGTGAAGACTCCAGTCTTCCAGTTTCTTCTGCGTGTTCGGGTGTCTTGTTGGAGGGTGCGTTTGCTGAATGGGTGTACCTGGTGAAGAGGGAGGAGACAAGGAGGATTCCTCAATTCTCCTCGTTTGGAGGCGGGTCTGCACGCAGGATTTCAGTTTATCCTGAGTGGTGCGTGGCAGGCTGGAGCGTGAAGCTGTCGGGGATTTGGGCGCTGTTCTTCTGCCTCCCTTGGATTTGGTGGGGGTGGATTCCCCCTGTGTGAGGTCCATTACCTCGATCTCCATGTTCTCAGAAGGCTGTGGAGGCTGAGTGGGTGGAGGTGACTTCTCCCCAGTGGGGGTCACGTGGAGAGCGTCGAGGACCCTTCTCACTCTCTGGTCTTTAGATGACATTGGTTCAGGCTCTGGTTCAGGAGGATCTTCCTGAGGGGTGGTGGTGGGCCTCAGGTCACCGTTCTCCTCCACCAGTCCCTCTGTGAGGGGTGACCAGTCACCTCTGATGGGGTCAGTCATGGTCGTCGCTGTCACCATGGTTACAGCGCTCGCTACAGGCGGAGCATGGATCTGCGCAGTAACTTTAATGGCCCGGCTGGTGCTGGGCTGTGGTGTGGCAGGTCGCGTGTGGGAGGAGGCTGGCTGCAACACCTCCACCGGAGGTTCGACAGGGTCGGGTTGTATCAGGTCCTCCCTCGCCTCTGGTTGTCGTCTCGGCTTGCCGGCTGTATGGTCCCGCTCTGCCGATCTGGTGTCTGCCAGCCTAGCTACGATGACTGCCTCGGTCTGTTCTAGCGACTCAGGCTGGAGGCGGCGGCCCAGGTTGCGTTTGGCCCAGGATGTCGCCACTTCAAAGGGTCCCCTCCAGTCCTGCTTAGGGAACTCAAAAAGGCTTTTTAATTCCTCCTCCATCGCCTCAGAATAATGTTCACGGAGGATTGAAACAGTGTTGTGCGCCCAGTTTTGAGCATTACCCTCAATCAGCGCCTGTGTCCGTTCATTTGGGACGGCCGGCTTAACAACAGTCATCAAGTTCTGGGCTATTTTATTCAAAGAGGGCGGGTATGCATCCCTTGAGACATTTTTAAGGTGGTGGACTGATTTAATGAGTCTATGAATAATACGCACTTTGATAGAAAAGTCTGGGTCATCAGACGGTATTTTGTTCGTGGGAGGCTCAGATCGCTCGGATCTGGCGTGTTTCACATACCGTCTATTCTGGGCTGGTCTCTGTTCAAAACGCCGCTCTCGGTGACGGGCAGTATGGTGGTCCGCAGTCGTTCGCCATCTCTGCTGGTTTGGCTGCCATGTGTGCGGGATTTCTCTCACCTCCCGGTGGTCCCGTCCTCTCACTACCGATGCGTAGGTCCGGCGCCCATTGCGGGACGGGTAGCTGGTCCGTCGGGGTGACCTCCGGTCGCTCGTGAAGTAGCGATCTCCCCGTGTGTCCTGGGCTTGCCCCCGTTCAAACCGCTGCTCTCGTTCAGTCCGATCTCTGTGTTGGGCAGCATAGCGATCCTCAGTCGGCCGTTCTCTCCGCTGGTTGTGCTGCCATACGTGCGGGATTTCTCTCTCATCCCGGTAGTCACGTCCTCTCACCACCGATGCGTAGGTCCGGCGTCTGTTGCGGGACGGGTAGCTGGTACGCCGGGGTGATCTCCGGTCGCTCGCAAAGCCGCGATCTCCTCTCCGGTTTCCACGTCGTCGGACGGTGGTCCACCGGTCCTCTGCTGTAAACGTGGGCATGTTTGCGGTCTCACTCGTGGCTTCACTCGTGGCTTTAACTTAACTAACTGGTCACTTGTGACTGTGCTAGCAATGTTAAGCAGCTGTGCGCAAACTGATGACACTCACGTTTAACTTAGTACATCAACTAGGAGCTTTATTTTCGCTCAGTACAAAAGTTCAAAAGTGAACAAATATACATAAAAGTAAGCCAATAACGCGACGTTTCGGTTCGCATGAACCTTCTTCAGGCTGGCTTACTAGAAGAATGAATACAGCATAACAAAATCTCAGTTATGTTCTGTGTGTACACTGCGCAAGTCCAAATTCAAACTTTGCGGGTCTCCTCGACCAATGAGAAGAGCATCTGCTCCATGAGTCAGAGGTCCCTTTAAAGTTTAAATTGATTGGATGCTTACTTGTTTGCAGTGTTCAGGAGCATTTTGGCCCACCGTAATTTGTGAAGAGGAATACAGTTTTCACAAAACATTACTCTCCATATGAGAGTTAAATAAAAATCATCACAAACAAAATGGCGTTGATGATATATACAATCAAACAATATGTACACCGGATGACAGTAATCTGTGTATAGAAATATACAGTTTCCACATAAAGTCTTTCTCCATATGAGAGTTAAAAGAACAGTATCACAATTCGAATTATGTTGATAATATGTACAGTTATTGAATATACACACATATATACAGTGCTTTGTGTAAGGACAGAGGGCTCCAGGAGTGGGTGGACAAGGGGCGCAGGCCGGTTAGGAGAGGGTAAGGTGGGGGCCCGATTGGGTCCCAATGCACAGGCCATCCTTGCTCCCGGCTCAAGGAACCATGTCCCCGATTTGGTGCCCTGAAAAGGGATTGTTTTAGCATCCTGAGCATGAGGCCTCCAGATGGGGAGGGAGGGGAGGAGGGAGGGAGGGAGAGCGAGAGAAAAGGGTGAGGGAGAGGGAGAACGGGGAGGGAGGGGGGGGGGGAAGGAGAGGAGGGTTTTTGGGGTCAAGGGTCAAACCAATATGGGGTTCAAGGTGGTTAGGGTCAGGATTGAATTCAGGGCTGGGCATCAAAGATGAGGTTAAATCCAGCGCAGGTTTCGAGCCGGTTAAGGTTAGGATAAAACCTCATGGTCAGGGTGCTTCAGCAAATATATACAGAGACCGGTGGAATGATGATAACAGCAATAATGATGATGAGTATAACAAGCATGGCAACAAGCATAGCAACAACAAGACACTAATAAACAACAATTATGTACACTGTGTGGATTTTATGTCCCTTTAAAAACTTTTTTCATTTAACCCCTTAGGGTGTACAGTGTCTAATTTGGCAATCCAGCCTCTTTCAGCCTTCCTCCTCTGCTGAGCTGTCCATCTGGGGTTTGCCTGTATCACTGTTGCTTTGACCGATTTCCAGCCGTGTGACAGGAAGTGTTTCACCAAATGTGTGTGTGTGTTCCTTTTCCTTAACACATTGTACCTGTGCTGGGTGAATCTGGTCAGAAGTGTGTTGCCTGTCTCACCAACATATTGGATGCCACATTGGCTGCAAGTAATCACATAAATACAGTTCCTGGAGCGTGGGGTACCGTTACATTGTGAGTGGAATACATTTCCATTTGAGAAGCTGCGCAGCCATGTTTGGTGCTTAAAAAATTGCCCCTGGTCTCTGAGTTTGGGCTCAGAGAGAGGTGAAAGTTTTGCCTTAATGAGGAAATCCCTCAGGTTTTTATTCCTCTTAAAGGCCGCTATCACCTTATGATCACCCAGTAATTGGGTTTTCTGGACAAGATCTTGAAAGTTGTTCTTAATCACTCTGATCAGTTTACATGTTGATGGGGCATATGTCACAATCACTGGTAGGATAGGGGTCAGATCAATAGGTTTGGTCTGTAGGAATGATTTAAAACATTTCCTAAGGAAAGAACGACAGTACCCCCTAGTGGCGAGAGCTGCAAATAGAATTTTGGTCGCTGCTCTGAAATCACTCCGCTGGGTGCAGATTCTGTGGAATCGCAATAATTGGGACTTAATTAGACCAGCAAAGGTATGTTTCGGGTGGAAGCTTGTTTTATATAACAATGCATGCGTGTCCGTGGGTTTGAAAAACACTTTAATGTCCAATTTGTGGGTCTGTGAAAAATTTGGGCCTTTAAAGGTGGTTGTGTCCAAGAAGTCAATTGTAGAGTCGCTAATTGTGGATTTAAGTTTAATTGAGTCATTGTGATCATTCAGAGTGGTTAGAAACGTTTCAAAATCTTGTTCAGAATGAGGCCATACTCCCCAGATGTCATCAAGAAACCTGTAATAATACAGCGGTTTTTTATTACATTTTGCCAGGGCTGCAGTTTCCCATTCAGCCATGAATATGTTGGCGTATGCTGGGGCAAATTTCTTACCCATGGCTGTCCCTTTTATTTGTAAGAAGTAGTCCCCGTTGAACTCAAAGTCATTTCTTGTCAGATTGATTTCCAATAATTGCAATAATTCTTTTTCTGGCCTTTTCTTTTCTGGATATTTGTGGAAAATATTCCTAATGGAGTTCATTCCCTCCTTAATATCAATATTGGTATAAAGGCTGTCAATGTCAATCGAGAAAAGAAATGAGTTTGGGGGTACCTCTGCCTGTTTCACCTTCTCCACAAAGTCATATGTGTCTTTAATATAACTGTCATGCTTTGTGGACAAGGGGTTCAGGAAAAAGTCCAGATATTCTGCTGTGTGGTAT